>NC_140230.1:25599007-25796507 GCF_951802725.1 Rutilus rutilus | reverse complement strand
GTGCACGTGAAGATCACATTCAAATGCACCACTTTCCTTTTGCAGCTGTAATGTGTGTCCACTGAGTGTTTTCACTCAATGCTTTTTTGGAATTTGGCCACTAATGAAAGCTTTAGCGTAAGTTCTGCCAGGAAGACTCAACTGTTACGTCACTTATTACCTTCGCATCTAACCAATCGTGTTCTAATACTACTACGCCAAAGAACTTTATAAATGCTTGCTTGCTGGGCTGTTAATAATTGTATGCTTTGTTACGCTATTTTGCCCCCCGAGTCTTTCTGGTAGAACTATTACTGAAGGGAAAATACTACTGCGTAAATGTATGTGTCACATGTGTGTGTTGTGAAGCCATCTTTCAGATAGCAGAAGAGAATAGCTGTCTAAGGTTCACAGTGACAACAAATCTAGCCGTTTCTGCTTCTCTCATTCGCTCTGCTATAGCCTGAGGCATGGAAAAATCATCAGCATCAGCCAGAGAAAATATTCCAACAGACAAACTGAACTCTTCAACAACGCATACATTTAAGTCAGCAGCAGGAGGAAAATCAGTGAAGTAATGCTGTAATTAAGTTTTCTTCTTTTTTTTTGGTGATTTTTGCCTTTATTGTGATAGGATAGTATAGAGTGGACAGGAAGCGAGGTGGGAGAGAGACGGGGGACGGGATCAGGAAAGGTCCACGAGCCGGGATTCGAACTCGGGTCACCTGAAGCACAACGGCGCCATATGTCAGCGCGCTGCCCATGAGGCTATCGGTGCCGACAATGCTGTAATTAAGATATAATGGCCGAGTCAAATACATAATTTAAAGAATGGGATGTGAACATCTTTTCATCAGGACTGAATAGTTTAGTGCACTTCCTCCAACTGATATCACTTTTAAACAGGATAAACAACACGATAAGATCACACTTTAAGCAAGTATATAATAATAATAATAATAATAAACTTTATAGCGCCTTTAAAAGTTCAATCTTAAAGTGCTTCACAAAAATAAGAAAATAAAATAAAAGAGAAATACAACAATATAAAAGAAAAGCATTTATAAAAGAGAAGTACATTCAATACAAATATAAAATGTTATCAAAAGAGTTTCATAAGTAAATGGTATAGAAAAAAAAGAAAAAAAAAGTTCATTTTAATCAGACTGCACAAACGCTAGGAATAAATGGACAAATCTGTAAGGACAAAAGGCAAAAATCCAATTACTCTAGCTAAAAACAAACAAACAAACAAATAAAATAAACTTACTGAAACCATATAATAAATACAATATTAATAATAATAATCATCATCATCACCATCATCTACTTTTCTTTAAATATTCAGCAGCTTTCATAACAAATCAAAAAATCAAATAAAAACAATATGTATATGTAATCCCATACAAAAATAAAAAATATTGAATATTAGAAATATTATAAATATATAAAATGAAGCCTATTATTATTATTATTTTTAAACATTTAAAAATAAAATAGTAAAATAATTTTATTGATCAAAAATAGCCTAATTAATAAATAAATAAATAAAAATAAAAAATACAATAAAATAAAATAATAAAATGATGACGGACTTTTCGTTTGCGGTAATAAATACTAACGAAGGACTGCTGCAACTCCTCAGCTGTCTAAGCTCAGTGAGAGATTTAATATCTGCACATAAATCATGGCAATACCCTGAAGTTAGACTTCAGATGAAGGTAATGCAACCCATCTCTAGAGTGTCAACATTATGCTTGAAAATCTCACAGGTATTGAAACATGGTGGGATGCTGTTATCACACAACCGATCATGTTTTACTTAATTTATTTAATTATTTATAATCGACTTATATTGTCAACCGGTATGTATTTTTGTGAAAGAGTAGACCACCAGAGAGTATACCTGTAAACAACAGAGCTTTTGTTCCAGCAGTAGCCCCCCATTGAAAGCTGAGACTTTTTTTTTAATAAAGGAAACCTGTTTTTCTCATCACAGTCAGGGAAGGTCTTGAGCTGACCACCCTTGTGATTGACCTTGTGCTAGTGAAGGGGCCACATCACTTTTGGTTTCACAGGAAATTATTCTTGGAGAAAATAATTCTGGCTCTATCATTCATGATAACAACTGCCATATTCACACTGTGCATTTTGGCAATTATGCATTTCAAGCTTTTATGTGACAGGAAGCATCAGTGTGCAAGATACGGTTTCAAAGGGAGGAACTATTTACCTCGAAGTTATCCTAAAATATCTACCCCACCCACCTACACATGTCAGTCACCAATTCTCCCTGGTTTTCTCTAGTTTCTTCCACACATAGAGCTTTTGTGTGTTTTACACAGGATCTGAGAATAGACATAGGAAGTTCAAGCCAACGAGGGAATTGTGGGTGGACATGATGTCACAGTAAAGCTAGTGTGGATGATGCAGGCTGACACAGCAGTGACTGAGAAGGAAACGCTGAGCACCCTACAACCGGTCACAGAGAGATATCATTTTATTTCAGCCAAAACTTAATGTACCACACGGACAACACAATGACTTTAAAAGTGATAGACTAAGCTTTATATGGTTCACAATGAAGTTAATTAAGGACACTACTGAATCAAATTTAGCACTGAGCTACAAATAGCTTGTAGCTTTAAGCTTTGAGGTCACTTATATGCAAGTCAATTTGACAAAACCTGAAGTTCTTTTTTGGTTTTAAAGAATAGTTCACTCAAAAATGAATATTCTACCATAATTTACCATGTTGTGCCAAACCTGTACGACTTTCTTTCTTCTGCGGAACACAAAAGAAGATATTTCTGTCTAGTGAAAGTCAATGGGGTCCAACATTATTTGGACAACAACATTCTTCAAAATATCTGAAGATAAGAGTGAGTAAACTGCGACATAATTTTCATTTTTGTGTGAGCTGTTTATTTAAGAAGCCAAAACAAGAAGTCACATACCTCAAGATGGAAGTATTCCTCAATAATGACCCTGGGAATTTGGCTCATCTTTCAGCCAAACAAAATATCAGCCAAATAAAATATAAAATAAAAGCAAAGTGACTTTCCAAACAAAACAAAGTAAGGATAATAATCCAACAACAAAATCATCCAAAAACACCTATGTTAGTGAATAAACATCAAAACACACAGAGCTGAATGAGTCGGAAACTTATATCAGAACCATTATGGAAATACATGGCCGTTTGTGTTCTCTTACACCTCGGTTTAAATTAAATCAGTAACGATCATCTTAAGCAACAATGGGAATTATGATGCATTTGATTGATCTATGGACACTGTAAAAAATGATCGTGTTTTTAACAGTAAAAGACTGTAAAAATGCTACAGTGAAAAACTGTTAATTGGTTAACAGAAAGTTTCCTTACTATATACGGAAAATAACTGTGATAGATCTAACGGTATAGATTTAATGTAATTTTACTGTAAAATACCGTTAAATTGACAGTTTTTGGAAGTAAAAACAAACAAGTCATTGTATAATTTACAGTGAAAAAATTTAAGTTGACATTCCCACAATTCCCTGCGTGACACTTCACATTTGATGTATTTTTGTTGAAATAACTATGTTTCGTCATAGTTTTCTTAGTTTTTTATAATCAGTTATGTACATTAGGGTTTTATGTTACATTTAATGTTGTTAAATTAATGTTTATTGTATTTTTAAAATTTCATGTGTGTTACCATGATGGTGTTTAATGTTTGTGTGAATGACACTGTGCACCTTCTATAAATTAATATTAACTTTCTTGTCGAATAACTATTTGTGATTAGCTTTGATTAATCATGTGACTCTCATTACTGCTGTGATTGTTGATTTGTCAGTGTAATACTATGGTACAAAACAGATATTAATACTTCAACAGAATGTTGAATTTACATGTTTAAAATGTTACATTTACATGTTACTCCGTAAGTATGTTTATGGTTTGATGTGATTTTTACAGTATTGTTCTGGTAATCACAGCTGCCAGTTTTTTTCCGTAAAAACAACGGGATTTTTTTTACAGTGGATACATAGACTAAAACCGAAGAAGAAGTACGCCTAAAAAATGTCAAGTGTTTGATAGCAGCTAAATCATTACCATAAAGTCAAAGACAGTTGATAAATAACAAAGGAAACTTTCACAGAAACAACCAGTGGAACTTCAGGAAAGAGATTGATGCCATTAGGGTGCCTGTATATTTTTTTAACCTTGATCAAGGACTAAGAACACTACTTCCCAGCAGCCCACTGCAGCAGCTTCTAAGAATCAAGGAAATGGGATCTCCACAGAGTTCTTCTGAAGCCAAATCCAAATCACACCCCGTTTGCCTCTGATGAGTGATGTTGCGCAATAATTACTTTCCTGTGAATGTCCTCACGGTCACCCGGCTATACAAATTGTTCCGAAAACACCCCGAATCTACTCTAACATAAGCTGTGAACATACTATGGATGTGCAGACAGTTCACGGCACTGCTGTAAACAAACAACTCTGGTCAATCTAAGACATACAGCGAGAAATAAAAATATGGTATTTTTGTTAAAAATGCATGCCACCCACAAAATTGAATTGAAACCCACAAAACATAAGGTAAAAGTCAACATAAACATCAACTTAAAACCACACAAACAATTTTCATTTTAAATATCTGATGTTCAATAAAAAACATAGAATACACATAATTTAGAAAATGAGTTTAGAAAAGGTATAAAAATGTTTATAAGACAAAATGTAAAGTAAATACATGTATGTATAGAATATAAAGAAATTATACTGTGTACTGTAAGTAACTTAAAAAACAAAACAAATATGAGCAGGCAAATAGTCTGCTAAGGTACAACAGGAAAAAAAATTGCAGTAGAAGCCATCATATTCTCAAAACAAAGCATTAAACTAAAATCAAACGGACACGATACAAATAAAAGAAAATGTGCCCATGAGTAAACCAATGAATGATTTTCTATTTCTGATTCCCTCTAAATTACATTTATTTTGACTCAAAGCTTTGCACGGAAGTGCTCAAGTAAGTTCCAGTGTTCCCATAAAATGGTTTTACTGTGAAAAGGGTGGATGTTGTTGAATTATGTGTGCTTTGAAACAATTTAATGTGGGACTACAGCGCTGTTATTTATAGAAGGCGAGTTTCTGAGTGCGTTCCCGAGGTCGTGTTTATTTAGTTTCTCAGGGAGGGTAAAAACATTCCCCTCCAGAAGTTTTACAAAGTCTTTCGCTTGAAGACAGCGAAAGAAACTTGAGACAATGGGACACTGTTGCACAGACAGTGGGATGCTCTGTGACCTTGCCCATGATCTCCGCTCCCCGTGCTGGGAACAGAGGATGTCTGAGATCATAGCCCCACAGACAGCCTTGCATCCCCCTCAGCACACCACAGGCCGCCACACTTGGCTCAATCTCTAGCTTGCGATAACATCCGAGGCTAATTCCTCCTGGAGACTTCACATGAGAGCCACGTGTGGGGCGAGACGACAACCAACGGAGCATCTCTCGAGCCAATCTCTCCACCTGAGAACATCTGGCCCTGGGCAGAACAACCCGCAGCTTTCATCTGGCCTTGAGAAGCATGGGGGTGGAAAGAGTGACTTTCTCATACTGTAAATATGGACAGTCTCAGACAGCTCACTGTTTCCTCAAAGCACATTAGTGTATACTCTGTCTGTAGGGATCAACAGGGCTTTGCTTTCCTAAACCTGGTGCTTTCAATTTGTATTATCCATCCTCATACATAGCAATAGTCTCAAGAAGGACAGAAACGCCAAACTGTTCTCAGATCAGCTTTCATACTTGCCAGCACCTGTCACAACAGTGAGCTCATTCAGAGGGAGTCTATCCTAGACAGCTTGGATGGATGTGTCCCGTTTATTTTAAGATCTGATTCTCAGGATGTTAGGTTAGACAGCAAATAACTTTGTTGTTTCTATCTTTTAAGAAGGGTCCTGCCAAATGCCACAAGACTGGTCTTGTAGCCTGTTTGAATAACATGAAGCCTTTAAAGATACAACAGGGGGCTCATTCACACAAAATGTGTATTCATGCAAATCAGTAAATACCGAAAAAATGCTAGGAGCTTCCTGTAATCCAAAAAGAACCATATTTATACTGCTAAATTTAGGCTTATTCACCCGTTCTATAAAAATAAAAAAACTGGATCTGGACAGTTCGTGCACATGAATTTTTCATCCAATGTGAATGGTGGACCAGACTAAAAATAGTGTGAAAGTGTTTAGCAGGAAACAAACAGTGCGACTGGTAAAGTCAGATTGCCAAGCTAATTACTCAAGCCGGCTCTTTTTAGTGAAATGATGAGTGACACAAGGTGCTGTGCGACAAGTGAGGTACTATTCCAGATCTAATGACTCTTATGAGGATGTTCTTTTTAGTGATTCGGTAACATACAGCGCGAGCAATGAAGTCTGATTCCCAAGTAAATGACTCTCACAAGCCGGTTCTTTTTACTGAATCAAATCCATAGAACAACACAAGCAGTGAAATCTGACTCTTGAACAAAAGACTTGTATGAACTACTTCTTTTCCAACTTAGATCATTTTCTCAGTTATCAAAGTCACTTACTGAAGTGCACATCATTCATTTCATCATGTGGACATTAGTAAACCATGAACTAATACTTGTGTCAGGCTTTAGAAACCTAAATCGGTGCAGTTTACTGAGTGGTTCTTCATATGACAAAATATGACTTTTGTTCTGTTTTTATAATTAATAATTAAAATAAATTTCAACCTAATATTTCTTTCTTACAATAAAAAGAATTGTTGATGCATGTTGTTAATGAATGATCAGAATCGTTATTCATCATTCAGTTCCTTACGATTCACCCCTAGCTATATTTAGAAGTGTTACACCCTGCAATTTTGTTGTTCCAATTCGAAAGGACTGACTAGCTAAGCAGAATGAGTGAGCATTTGCCTTTGGCTCCTAGCGGCCCATCCTCTGCCAGCACTGCACAGTGTCCAGTCAGGCCTACAGTAGCACCTAAGCTAGGCCTGTGTTTGGTTTGGGAGCAAGGAAGTGCGGTTGGGCAGTAGGATTTGGTCTGGCCGGCATCGCCCTCCCTCCTCCCCCCTGCAAAAAAACTCCAGAGGCCTGCGGCCTAAACACTGCTGCCATTCAGCTGCCCCGCGTGCTGGGGATAAAGTTGGGATTGTTTGTCAGCGGACTGCAATGCGAGGAATGCAGAGCTCCAATTCCCCTCTGGGAAAGGAACATTGAAGTGTGGACATTCCGTCCTTTTCTCTCTCACTCTCTTTCTCTCTCTATCTAACTCTCTCTCTCTCCAAATCACCATTTCTCCTCAGGAACGATCCATTTACCACATTCAGCAGCAGCCTCAATCATAACGGTTGTGACTGAAGTGGAATAACAGATCGGATCTCTCCCTGGTGAGCTATTCTGAGTTCCTGGCAATAGTGAGCTTAGAGGCCCACAAGCCCCTTCACATGAGGATTCCATATCCACAGTCCACCCCACTGGCATTTCCTTGCGCACTCCATCATTCCCTGTGACATCATATTTCTGTCAGACACTCACGCAATTTCCTCCTTGCATAAACGCGGTGAACTCACAGTGCCACCGGCTTTACAGCTTGACATATGGGACCGGCAGCAAGGGGCGACGTCCTTAATGAATATGTTCCTGAACTAAACAAACTCAGTGAAAGGCTTCTGCTGAGATTTTTAAAAGCTCCTTTTGATGTTTCTCCCAACAAATGAGCCCACAGGTCTGCAATGAGAGGCTGATACAAGTAGAACTTGCTTTCTAGCTTGTTAAGAGACCACACAGCCCATAAAGAAAGATGGTGCCTGTTCATATTTGTTCAGTCCCGTGACTTCGACCAGCAGAAGCATATGTTAACCTTTGACTTCTATAGAATGATGTCACTTTATGATAATCATGTGACTAACAAAACAGTTTAATTAAAAACACCTACTGCAGCCTGACAACATCTGCTCTTCTGGCCAGCTGTGCGCTCACATGGTTCAAGAAACCACCAATGGCATGCTTGCTCTGCCAAGATTCAATGGCTGGAAGACACATTACACCAGGTGCTTGCAAGCTCATGACCATTTCACTAAATTAAAAGATAATTGGAGGATCTACCTCACTGTCTCTACTGCATGTGAGCAATATATTAACTTTTATTATAAACTCATTCATGATGTTTAAAAGCTCTCTTCTAAAACCTTTAAATTGCCTACAGTACATAGCTGTCTTCAAAGGCAGAAACCTAACGGTCACTGAACCTCATAAGTGACTGATTTGAAACACACCATATAGCCTATAGAAACAATTTGCATGCCATAAAAATAACGCTACATATGTCAAGAATATTGTGAGAAATTTAACTCAATATTGAGTTCACTGTTGCAAAATGAACAAAGGGATAGTCTGCATAAACATACTTAGCGCACACAAATTTTGTTTTAATCCTTTTAAAGGGGTCATATAATGCCATTTTTGTACAAGCTAATATGATTCTTTAGGGTCTAAATTAAAAGTTTGTAATGTACTTTAATTAAAAATTCTCATTAGTATTGTAAGAAAACACTAATTTTACCTGGTCAAAAACAGCTCTGTTTTCAGCACGCCGTTTAAGTGCATGTGTCTTTAAATGATAATGAGCTTTGCTCACCCCGCCCCTCTGTTCTGTGCGCACACCGTTTGTAACACAATAACACAATAACCATAACGCGTTGTTCATTATAAATGTGGGATTATGAATTATATTGAGAACGTCGTACATAGAAAACATGCCGTAATGTACCCTGATTGTAAACCTTAGCCGCATTCATCGTGAAGTGTGCAAGCGATTTGCAAAGATTAATATAAAGATTAATATAAAGGTTAATAAAACGTTACACTCACTTCTTCTGGAGGTGCAGCAGCAGGAACACGAATAGTTGGTACCGATCCTTTTTTCAGGAGCAGCTTCTTAGCAAAAACAGCTTTATACTGACCCTCGTTTGTAAAGCAGTCTGGTGTGTGAAATGATTTGCGCAAACATGAAAGCATTGACGTTGATCGTGGGGAATATTCCCTTCGAAAATAAAACTCAGCCACTGCGTCTTCAGCGGTTCGGATTTAGGAACATCAAAATGACTGCTGTATTCCTTATTGCACCCAAGCACAGAACACCACAATCGCTGAGACGCCATCCTGCTCATAGACAGTGCTCCAGCGTATCAACAATGACCACGCCGGTCCACGTGGACTATGATTTACTATGAACGCTGCTGTCAATCAACAATCGTGGGAGGGGCGTCCGACCATGTGACGTCACACGGTCGAACGGCTTGATTTGAGATGGGGGAAAACATGTAAGAAGATTAAAAAAATACCACTGGATGGATTTTTATCATTTTATGATGGTTGTGTACAGGCACTGCCAACACACATTTCAGTAAAATCAACTTGTAAAAGTGCATGTACCATTATATGTCCCCTTTAAACTATTTTTGATACTTTTCATTTATTTAATTTACATTTGTAATGCATAATTATATTCTTTTTTTCTCTCACTTCGTAAGCCATATTTGATTTTTTTTTCCCAACTGAGCTTGTCGCAAAGCATTATGGGCTTAGGCTTTTTTCTTACCAAAAACAATAATTATCAAGATAACTATAACTATATTAGCGTCCATTCGTTAACATTCGTTAATTCGGTGACATAAGTTAATTCATTGTATGATTCCTTACGAATATATTTTAATAGCACTTATTAATTTAGCTCAATTTTGATTTATAAATATGGGCCTATAACGTTTCATTGTTCATGTTAGTTCATAATACTTAGATATTGTTCATTTATAGACTACAACTTGTAATATATATATATATATATATATATAAAAAAAAATGTAGTTGCAAAAGCTATGTAGAAATTAATATTAAATAAGATTTACAAATGTTATAAAAATATTGCTAATTGTTATTTCATGTTGCAATTGCTTAATGTTCATGAATAAAAACTTACTTCAAAGTTACTAATAAATGTGTAAAATTGTGAGGCAGCTAAATCAATTGCTTACCTTTTAGAACATAGTTTCAGGTGTGTGTCTCCCAAATACCTCAAATCATAAAGCAAGCAAACCCATGTATGCGGTTTTCGTTATTTTTTCTTCAGCTGTCATGGCAAAGCAACATTTCAAGACAATTATATCCCGGTTTCACAGACAAGGCTCAAACTAAACTAGTCCCAGACTAAAATGCATGTTTGAGCTGTTTCAACTGAAAGCAACTTGCACTGACATATCTTAAAATATGCCAGTGAGATCGTTTTGTCTCAATGCACATAATGTTTTTTTTTTTCTAAGGCACATTTATAAAAGCTACTTAAATGCCCTAATTGAACTTAGACCTAATCCTGGCTTGATCTAAGCCCTGTCTGTGAAACCGGGCCTATATCAACACATCCAGATTGAACCC
The DNA here is from genome assembly GCF_951802725.1 of Rutilus rutilus. NCBI lineage: Eukaryota > Metazoa > Chordata > Actinopteri > Cypriniformes > Leuciscidae > Rutilus > Rutilus rutilus. The sequence continues at coordinate 25,786,065 of NC_140230.1, read as the reverse complement.
TTATTAGACATTTGAAAGTAAATCTATCACCCACTTGAGGTTTGTTACCACCAAACTTATTCACAGCTGTGCCTTTTTTACGGGAATGAAAGAGAGGCTGTGAAGGATAGACATACATCTTTTAATGTGTTTTCGGATTGTTCTGCTGACAAACACTGCAAAAATGTCTTTCCAAGAAACTTTTTTAAAAAGTCCTGACAATATGAGGTGTGGAAAATAATAGGTGACCTAGGTGCTTTATACAGCTTTTTACTGTGGATGCCTTTGAAAACACATTAAGTCTTTCCCTCAGAGCCTTTTGCGATAATATCTGCTACACTGCCTCTGGCTATGAGTATGTAATGCGTAATTACATTGCGTTAAGTATTTCAGGTTGGACACATTTAGAACCCAATGACCCACAAAACTGAGCTTGTGTAACTAAAATTGTCTGCATTCTTATACTTTGGTATAGCTTTTTTTAGACCTAAGGCATCATACAGTCACACTGATGTGAAGGGTGTTTGAGTAGCCTACCTTTTTTTATTATAATTATTGTTTGTTTGTTTTTAATTCTGAGAAAGCACTGCATGTAGGCCTATATCATATCCTGACATTTAGCCTATGTTTTTCAAAGATAACCTATAAATGAAACAATAGACAAATTGAGCATCAGCTACATTAACTGATATGTTCAATATTGACTGATGAATAGCCTATATATTTCTTCCAGTGGTTCGTTCCGTAATGCCACTGATTTAATAGCAGTGGCTCAGCAGATACGTCTGGTGCTGCAGTGCTGACTGTGGGAGTTTTGAGAGTTGGCCAGCTCTGCCAGAGGGTTCACCGCCTGTGCTTGATGACCCAAGTCGGTTCATGCCAGACCAAAGCCGTTTGAGCGAGTTAATAGCCTATCAATAGCTTTCCTCCCTCCTTGGTTAGCTCTTAACTCTCATTACACAGACCACACATTATCAAAGACACATGCAGATCACAGACCTCCTGTGGACATCAAAACTACACACATACCACATCTACTTAATATAGTGAAAGTTAATGTGGCAGCATTGTCCTATAGTTGCCCCCCCCCCCCCCCCCCCCCCCCCCCCCTTAGTGCTTTAACTTTTTAGATGGAAAGTTTGTATGTAGTTTTATTGTAATGTAAACATTTATTTTTTATTTCTTCAATTGTGCCATGGAAATAGCATTTGATGCTAATAGGGCACTAAAATAAATATGATCATTACTCAAAAAATGTAACAAGAATTTTCGGACATTTGAAAATCAGATTACACCGATTAAAAAGGAAAGAAAAAAGAAAATATGAGATGGGTTACTTCGTAACTTTGAGGAACACTAGAAAAAAACGTCAACGAATTATAAAGAGTGACCTACCTTTTGTGGTCTGCACATCTTCAAGTTACAACATTTTAGCATTCCTTCAAAAATAGGACTTATTTAGTTTCTTCCTATTGAAAAGAGGCTCGCCCTGTTCATTTTTCCATTCTTTTCTCTGCCCCGATTCGAATGACGAAACATGTGATGACTTCTTCCCCCCCTGAGGCTGATTCAGTTCACATATCGTGCATTCCAGTCATGAATTTATGGTTTCATCGTGCTGTTTCTCCAACACTTTTCTGGATACTTATTTCAGTGATGGTTGGTTTATAACAATGGTGTTAGATTTGACATAAAAAAGATTTAATGTCAAGATAGCCTGATCCATATCGAAAAGAGCAGTCGTGCTTGAGGGAAAACTTGTTTTGATTGTTTGGTTGAACGTGTGTGATCTTTTTTAATGAATCGGGAACCGCATTGTGTGCTGCAGACACTTTTTAGGATGTTTTAGACAGGTTGTAATTTAAAATCCTCACTTATTGAGATTGATTCAGCTATTTTGTGTTACACACCATCAGAATCATCAATCTACTCAGGTGCTGCTTTGAATGTTGCAGACGTTTTAATTTAAATGGCTCATTAATGGAGACTGAGTCATCTCTTTAGTAACACATGATTAAAACCATCAGTTTAATTTTTTATTGACCTAAATTTGGCATGAGATCACTGTCAACAGGACTGCACAAGATCAAGAATATTATCCTTGCTGAGTATGGATGAGTTCTCTGAAACAGGATAAACACATTCATTAAATTCAAACTTAATTTGTGCTCTTTCCAAATGTCAGCCTGTCAGGTTTATGAATACCATGAACATAATTATCTAAACAGTGAATATTGCACTTTCCCAGTGTTGCGGCAGCGGTCCGGTTGACCTGCCCTCAGTGATTCAAGGATGAAGACAAGGAGTGTCATTGTTCCCGGGGAAGCAACACAGACAGGTGTGACTCACACACATAGATGTTATTGGCATGGACAGGGGAGACATATTTCCCAGCCCTACCAAAATATTAAACATTAAATTCATTTTCCATTAAAGCTTTTCATTTTTACATGAGCCACACACTTTTAGGCAAACACATTTTGAATGTAGGCCTACAGTTGACCCAAAAGGTATTTTGGACACTTTTGGACTCACAAAATATACTTAAATATTATTGCACTGGACACAAAATATCAAACAAATCAGCATTTTACATTTTATTTTAAATAACTGGTGTCAAATGTGATTTTTATTGGATGTATGAAATCTGTTATGCTCATCGAGGCTGCATTTATCGCATAAAAAAATACAGTAAAACAGTAATATTGTCAAATATCATCACAAGTTAAAAGAGCTATGTTGTATTTGAATATATTTTAAAGTTTAATTTATTCTTGTGAAGTCATAGCTGAATAGCTTCAGTCTTCAGTGTCACATGATCCTTCAGAAATCATTCTATTATGCTAATTTGCTGCTCAAGAAACATTTCTTAATATTATCAATGCTGAAAACAGTTGTGCTGCTTGTAGTTGTAATTGTAGTGTAGTTCATCTACACTAACTTTTCTAAATACTTTTTTTCATCTTACTTCTATCATTTAAAACCAAACTGGCTTATTTATTTTTTGTTAAATGATTGCTTGAAAAGTGTGTTTGTTCTTTACTTTTAAGCGCTGTCTTGGTGTCCAAACAACTTTTTGTGATTGCTGTGTCTTTGTAGCCAAAGTCGTTCATAATAACATCATATATGACATATTATATTACCATTTTGTACCATGAAATGATATTGTCATGAAAGTACGCATGCTGTTGACCTCATTTTGAAGGCTGCCGTATTAAGTTACTGATTATATGTTTTGCATTTTATGTTCTTTTGTGAACACAATTCTGTTATGACATTTTCTTTTCTTTTTTTCTTTTCTTTTTTTTCTTAAGTCAAATACTGGTTTCATCTGCAATTACACTTGAGGAAAAGGGTAACAAAAACTCTCTTACCGATAACTGGTGTAGATAACAGAATATAGCTGATATAAATTACATCATAGCTTGTCCCCTCTTGTCCAAAACGTGTCTCAACATGTTCGAGCATGTCCTTATATATCCCTGTTTCACAACCCACTGAATTAAATAGCACTACCTCATCCTAATTTTTTAAGCCACTGTCTGACAGTGTTTCGCCAGTGACACTGTTTGCACTGGGCCGGGACATTACACATGGTTTACCAATGGCTGTGCTTTAGTCATTTAACTAGGCGGGTATATTTATATCCTTATAATGTGAGAGCTAAAATGAGGGAATAAGTGGAGTATTATTCCCCTGTTGTTCTACTTCAGCTTTATGACTGTGCTCCCCTGATGCCTTTTGAATAGCGTGGGCCAAAAATGACACACTGCAATTAAATATCACCTTCACTTAACAGGGTTAGTTCACTAAAGAATGTAAATTTCACCATTATTTATATACATGTTCTTAAAACATAAATTTACTTTAATTTAATCAAAACTGTGTGCAATAATACTTCTTTTCAAATTTTAAGTTCGACAAGTGATTCTCTTTAATGTCATAAGAACATTAAAATCTTAAATTATACTTATAATTATTTAATTAATTTAAAAAAAGCAAAAGCATGCTTTTTATATCCCAAAACTGCAAGAACATAAATCAGTCAGATGAGCTCTAAATAAAAGCAAAACATACATGTTGCCGTATACTTCTAAACGAAAATTAGTTTATATTTTTTTACTTATTTAATCTCAGGGATCTTTGGATGAATTTCTGAATATACACTTGATTGATTCCCAAAAAGCAATGGCACAAAAAGACTCAAGAGCACAATGGTGAAAGGAGAATTTATCGATCATCCCACATGTCTGAACCTAGTTACTAGTCCTGACGATTAACTGCTATGCAAGCACCGCAAGAAAACTGATGTAGAGCTCTTTAAATTGGCAAAAGAATGAACCTGTTGCAGTGACAACTTTAACATTAAAGAATTAATGCCAGGTTTCACAGACAAGACTCTAAGTCTTCTAAGGCACATTTATAAAAGCTACTTAAATGTCCTAATTTAACTACGGCCAACTTCTGGCTTAATCTAAGCCTTGTATGTGAAACCGGGCCGAAGACTATTTAAACGATTAAACTTTGAGCATAAAGCAATTCACAATGGTAAATTACAGTATATATTATTCTACTAATCAGTAGTAATAATTTTTAACATCGCATCCCTTGATCAGTTAGCTTACAACGCAATACCAGCTCCTTGATGTTTACAAAAACAATGACATGGATATGGCTTTATGGAAGGAAATAGGATTCTATCTCCAGGGGCAGCATGGGTGGGTTAACAAAACAGCCTTTGTCTGTTACCTTTAGTGTCACACTAAAAGAGAGGCCATTGTGCTTTAGAAAGGATCCTTATGGTTCATGTTCTGGAACTGCAATGGATCCATTTCCTCAGATTAAGAGTCAGCACACATTCAGACCACAACAGTGCTAGACTTGAAGTTTCATCACCGACCACTTTCACCTCTGCTCTGTTGATATGGAAAATCCCTACCGTCTGACATTATTTCCCAACACAAATTGAAATATGCCTATAAATATACACTTGAATTATAACACATGAAGATGGGTTTTGTGCTTTTTTAATCACATGGAAATACATGCCTCCATCCCTGAAAATAGAGTTTTACAATTAACAAGGAGACTGAAAAATTGTTTGAGAGAGAACAGGTCTCACTTTTTTTTTGTACAATGTTTTTAGGCACTTGGAATTACAACAGCAAACATTCCGTTCTTCATGACAAAAATAAAATTTCTTTGGTCCTTTAAAAAACCAAAAAGCAAAACAGAGGTTGATTGAAACCACAGTCTGGCATAAAAAAAAATAAAAAAAAACAATAAAAAATAAAACCCTATAGCTTCATAATGCAAAACGCAGCCTTCTCTCCCCACTTACATAACCTGCAAGAGTTTAACTGAATCTATAATGAGTCTGAGAGAAGAAAAAGAAAGTTTTTTTTTCCCCCTGCTACATGTGAAAAAGATCTTCGTTCACTCTGCAGAACAGAAAACGTTAGAATCGGCTCAAATTAGACATACAGCAGTGAACAGTCATTCTATATATGTCACATTTAACACAAAAACAATTGCCATTGTTTTGTAAAAGCTCTTCTTAAACGTCCATTTTTGTGTACAAAAAAACAAGTTTATAAATTCACTTGCATATCGTCTTCACCACATGGGAAGGTACAAGGGCTGAAGTCGATTTTTATCAGATGTTCTCTGCAGGGGTCAGTTGCAGGGCAACCACGTTGGGTAGGAACTACTGCAGGTGTGCACCAGCGGCTGCACGTGTGCGATGTAGTAGTTACTGAAGTTGATGTCTCGCACGTAGGGTGCCGGCTGGTAATAGCACGTGACGTTGGTGACCGTGGGGATGGCGTTCTGTTCAGCCAGCACCCTCAGTGCGAGCATGGAGATAAGGTTTAACGTCTGCCGTCGTTCGTGTCCCATCAAGCAAACCGTACTCTCATTGACCACGTGGTATAACGTGACCAGACAGTCATACCGTTTGTGCTCCATTCCGGCGAAGTGATTCTGCAGGTACGCCTCGAGCTTTCGCTGTTGCTCGCCTATGTCTGGAAAGTCAATGAAGAACCGAGAGCACATGTACCGCTGGAGCGATTTCATCTCCGATTCGGAGGTCGGCCGAAACCCTCGCACCAAAAGGTGGCAGTATTTTAAGAGACCACCTCCCCGGATCTCCTCCGGGTTTCGTGTTGCGATGACCTTGTTGCACAGATGGCCGAGAGCATCCTCAAAGTCCCCGTACATGCTCTCGCCCAACACCGTCGGATGGAAGCACTCCGACATGGGCGTCTCTGAACAACGGTCGAACAGAAGAAGGGAGTCCAAGACTATGTGGAAGGAGTCCACGCTGAACTCAAATTGCCGCCTCAGAGAGTCTACAAACTTAAGCTCGACGTTCTTGCCGGTGTTGTTGGAGAGGGAAATGAGGCTCCAGCGGTCGGTGTCATTGCAAACCTTCACCAACTTCTGCACATAGGCCTCCTTCAAAGTAAGTGGTGAGATTCTTTCCTTGCTGACGCCCTCGGGTAGGAAGTCCAGAAGGCTGTCGAGAACCACATCCTTAACCACACGGAAAGCCTGATCATCTGACAGTGAAACGCCAAAAATCAGGTCCAAGTCCTTGTATCCGAGCCCCGTGTCCTGGTGCAGAACGTGACTGGCAGCAGAGCCGTTCAGCCTGACATCTCGAACCGTGATGCCTCGCTCCTCCAAACGTGCTCGAACCACCTGCAGAAATAGTTTAAGATCAGAGATTGTTTCATTTATTGGTAAAAATTTGCTGTCATAATGCTCACTTCAAGTTACTCTTTAAAAATGCTAATCATTTAACACTGTTAAATGTACTCTTTAGCAAATCTCAAAATCATTAATGCTGTGATTCCTACACATCTTTATTTAGAAAAATATATTATTTTATTATTAGTCAGCTAATGGTTATTCACAATAACATAAAAATTATTTTCAGTTTACCAAATCAGCCATAATTTACATAGGCCTATCCCTAATCAGTACCATCTAAGCACTACGTGAACACGTAAACCCTGGAAAATGCAATACCGCACTAAGTACTGAGGAAATAATTTGAGGATACTTTGTTCTGCCACCACTGCTATTACATAATTATCTTATTAGCTAAAAAGCCTAATAAAACAAGCTAGGCTTCAATGTTGTATAGTGCATAGACTCACAGATTTATTGTATTTATTCCCCCTCACACTGAGAACAATCACAGTTTGTCTATAGTCAGTGATCAATAACACATCAATTAACTATAGTTTGCAGCCGCTGTCATTTTTTATCTTTGTTGCTCTGATTCAGGCTGTCGCATTATAACATATATAACATGCCACATACACACATTTATACGTATATGCACTTCAAAAACAAAAAACTAGCCTTCACCTCACCAAATTAACAAACATCTTCATTTTACTTTTCACTCCCAAGCATGTTCATAATGTTCCCAGTATATTTCACGCACAGACTACAGCTGAAGCTGATTGTAAAGAGTGTTAATGTGTTTATATGGAATGTGGACACATCTGTGCATCGGCAGGAATACATCCACTGAGACTTGGAAACCACTGTGTTGGCTACAGCTGCACATTAAACAAAACTGCTCGCTTAAGAATACGTGAAACTACAGAGGCAGTTGTAAGATTTCACATTCACATGAAGGTCTCATAAATCTTGAATGTGAAATCGGAAAACGCGTTCATAAATGCCTAATTCAATAAAGGCAAAAATGTTGATTTTGGCACAGATCACATTTTATGCATGCCAAGCAGATTTATATGCTTTTTATATTGTTTCGCAACCGTTCAGAGATTAAAATGTGCTTAAATCAAACTCATTATCTCCGTCCAGAATGCACGTAACCTTTTTTCCACAGCTCTGTCGGATTAATGTCAATCAGCGCACCTACCCTCACTCCTGTCAATCAAATCATTAGCCTTCTATTTTTACACATTAGGTCAGATTGCAGCAATTGACCAAGTGAATGCAGTGTAACCAAGCACACATGCTGCAAATACACATTTGAAGCACAATTAATCAACAAGCAAATTGCAATATGGCCAAGTGCAATTTATTAAACCACAAAGGGTGTGATTTATTTAAACAAAAAGTTGGTTTACTTTATTTCATAATGGGCTATTGTCAATATGAACATAAGTCAATGGTGTTTCAAAAAAATAATGCCAACGACAAACAGACAGTCAAAGGTTCTTTAGTTTCCACCAATGGATTGAGGGTTTAACCGGATCGCCTTGCAGTGCATGTGAATATTATGATATTAAGATGATGCCAAGTCAGGTTCACAATTGCATTAAAAACCTACATTTGATGGTTCAACTGTACATCACAGCCCAAAGCACAAGGTGCAAATGTGCAATCATGACATGGTTATGATGATAATGAAAACAGCCACAAAGTCCATGTAATGACATGGTGCCGTGGCAAATCATTAGGTTTAAGGAAAACGACTAACACTGAACGAGCGGCCATCTTTTGTCAATTTTGCAATGGCATGTGGAGGCTGTGCAATAAAACATCAAAGTTGTTTTTACAGATTTTCCATTAAATATAATGGGCTTCCTAGTTGGATTTTATTGACAGGACGTTACTATCCGTTCAAACCCAGGGAGATGGAGTATTATGTAACAGAGATTGTCAAAAGCTTGACCATTTATCACGGTCCACTCCATGAGGAGCAAAACTGGATCAAAGGAGGGGAAACTGACAGATTCCACAGTTCATAGTTAGTTTCAATCTTCATTTAATTAGAACCAATAGGCTAAGGGCCAATCTTAGGCCAGTTTCTAAGATTTAAGAAATGTCACTGTATAACGCATTTTTGAGAACACTGAAATAAAAGATGTCAGATGTACATATATGACTAGTTCCCTAAAACTGCTTTCATATTATGGGATCATATACATGAAATGCTGAAACGTATACACATTTTCTGTTCAACTGCAAGCACATTCTCCCTAAAGGACTTAAAACAAACCCTCTCTTGTTGGATGAAACCATACTACAGGAAGTTATCTGGAGAAAAGATCAATATCTGCTTGAATGTGTAGATGCAAACCCACACTGCTTGTGTATGAGAACAAGAAATCTTTTCATTGAAAAGGGGGGCATTGGTGCTGGTTATCACTGGACTAGCTCAAGCAGTGTTACACTGCATGGGATTAAGGTCGGTTGTGAGTCGCACTCAGTGTAGGATTCGTGAGAATGTCCAAGTCATTAACAAGTCACTTAAATTTGCTAAGTGCACAGTTTTCTGTATCTGCTGGAGGGTCAAAGGCTAAGAATGTTTTGCTTATCCTTGGGGGGGTTGAGACATTACACCAATAGTTGGCCATGCTGTGACAGGCCAGAGATTGAATTTCAATTATCAAGATCAAATTTGAGTTTTTTTTTTTTAATTCTTTAAAATTAACTACTATCTATTTTTTCTTAGTCTATGACTTTTTTCTACAAGTAATCCAATAGTGACTAGCACAATTTACAATTGCACTTGTATTTTTTATTATATTTCCACATATTACTTGGCTACTAAACTATCAGTATAGAGAATAATACCTATTCCATTGCACATTTTTGCCACTGAATTCTGTGTGCATCTGTGATTCAGATATTAACTATTCACTTTCGATTAGTAGCTAATGTATTTTTAAAAAATTACTAGTAACTCTTCATTAGGTTCTAGTAGTCCCCGTAGTATTATCTATTCCAGCTTTACTTGTATTTATGAGATGCTAGTATCCATCCTATTTATAACTAGTTGCTTTTTACTTTATAGTTCAACTAAAAATCTTAAAAATCTGATTTAAATGTTAGTAGCACTTGAAATACACACTATAGTGGTCTAATATAGGACTAATAGGACGTATATTCATTTAGTACTGGGACAACTAGAATATTAGTTACCATAACTTAGTTTACTACTAAGAAATACATACTATTAGTAAATGAAAAGTTAGTAGTAGCCTAAAACTGGAAGGTACCGGTTATGTCAGCAACTAAATCGAAATGAATAACGTTAGTTAGCTGATATTGACTTGTCACATTGGGATAGTGACTAGCAAGAGTGAAGTGACTAACTGAATAGATATTAATCACTACTGGAATACTAAGTTCCAGAATGTAGCCTAATGAAGAATAACCAGTGAAACAGAAATAAGCAATACTACTCACTTTTGATTACTTGCTAGTAATTAAAAAATAGGTAAGAGTAACATAAAACAAAAGCGTGCTAGTTTTAAATAATACATTTTAAAACAATGTAATATAGACCCGTAAAAATGTAAAGGCCTAACGTTAACTAAATTAGGCTATAGTAATGTGCAGAAAAGGTATTCAGAGAGATGTGCTTTCATATTAACCTGAACAATCTGTCGCGGTTGCACCGAAAGCGTCGGGAAGTTTCCACGTCCGTGAACTGGAACCGTCTCGCCAAGAATAGAGTCCAAACGTTGCACCTGCTCCCAAGACAACACGCAAAACCGCCGACACTGCTCTGACACATCACCGGAGGACATGTCGATGGAAAGAACAACTAGCTTTAAAAAGGCAAAAACTTCTGCTCTACTCCCGCACAGATATCGCTATCTTTCCAAACAGATTAAGCTCCAACGCAAAATCGTCTGTGAAAAGCTCAGTTATTTCACAGTTGCTCGCGTTATCAGCTATTTATAAATCGAGACGGTTCGTGAGGTTATCCAGCTGCGTTAGTGATTCACTTTTCCCAATCCACGCACAAGCAAGAGTCACTGTAAATAATGCAGTTATGCTAGAAACGCACCATCTGAATGGTCTTTATACCTATTAGATTTGCATACAGGACTATTATTGGTTGAATATCTGCTCATGAATAATGTCACGACACTTTTGGATTGGATTGGCGGAAGCGTGCAGCTGTGACACACCCACCGGCCTCGGTTATCACATCAGTGCGTATGAGCTTTGTAATAGTCAATGACTCACTTTTAAAGAGATGAACCAGAAACAAAACAGCAAAATAAGAATAATTTTACTTGAAAGTTATCTGTATCTGTGAATTTGAGCCTAGTCTTGCTTGGTACATTTATATTATGCAAAATTGGTACATTTATATTATGTTGTCAATGCATGTTTTTTCCCCCATTTTTTGCATAGTAAAATAAAATCTGTAGCTGTAATGTGCTGAGTAATTTTGTCAGATAATTAAATTAACTAGGTTTACCTAGTGTTTTGTTCTTCCCTCATATTTAAAAACTATATAAAATACTATTCTGGAGGTTTGATTGAACTTGTAGTTCATTTAAAAAAAGCAAATATCTCCACCGGACATCACTTTTGGCCACTACTCTCTCTGTATGTGTATGTGTGTGTGTGTGTATTTGTTTGGTACATTTTATATTGCTCATAAAACACTACTACTAGCATCGAGCAAATCTATAAGACTGAAAAGATTTCATAATGATATAATATGCATACTATTATTTGCATAGATTCCCAGAGATTTTTTACCTCAGAAAAATATTGCCATGCATGCCTTTAGGCCATTTTTAACTATAAATGTTTTACATTTTATTATAGAAACATTTACAATTCTTATTTTTAATGATATGAGCCAAATAATTGAATTAGCTTTTTTTTTTTCTTCACAATAAAATAAATTTGACATGTTCCAGTGGCATAACTAAGCAAAGATTGTACAAGATTTTTCTTCACTGGTCCAATGAGAAAGAAAAGAGAAAACATAAACCCCATAAATCAGGAGGAAGCATCTGAACAAAAGAATGGTTAGTGAACCAAATCAGACTCAAACATCTAAAAAAACATCTGGAACCATTAACTCCAACTGATGTTAACTGCAAATACACAGCTTATTACAACTGGGACTGTCCTAAATCTGAATTTATGAGTCTCCTCTGTATTAGTGAATGAAGAATACATGGTTAAATATGTCTTTATTCCCAATTACATGATAATGATTACTGTATAACGTTAACAGGATGTTGGTGTGGAAAACTGCCTAAGAAAACATCCAAACATCTGTTCAGATTGAATTTATTTGGCTACACAGAGGATGAAAAGAAAGGCTGCTACGCACGATTCTCTGCAGCGTGGCATTTGTGGATGACTCACAGCTCGCAAGCTGTTGATCAGTCTTGGGGGCAACAGCAGCGGGGGTTTGTCATAATAGATTAATGTGTATGTGATCAGAGAGCTGAACTACATACCATTTCAATAGGGGAGGTCCTGACGGTGTGTGTGTGTGATGTCAATTCCAGTTCCCCTGGCAACAGCATCCCCCGTCGCCAGGCAGCGCGAAAGAGGGAGCCCTCATCTGTGTTCTGACTGAGCGGGTGGTGATATGAGACACCTGCGTCATTGGCCTAAAAATAGCTTGCCTTGAGGAAGGAACGCATTGTTGGTGAAAATCCAGGGCTGGAATGATTTAGAAGGGTCCTGAACATTCAAATAGAGTGAAAGCAATTAAGGAAATACTTTAAATTCACCTCGTCGTCACCGAAGGCGCTGCTGGGTGGACATGGTTCTGTAATAGCAATCCGTGAAGCACACTTCTGGGTGTATCCATTCTGCATGTAGACAAATACCTTTAGCTTAAGAAAAGTATCTTTTTTTGCAAACAACCAAATAGGCTGTTCCCAGTTTCACACCCAAGTGTGCATCTAAATCCCAAAACTGTTTATAAAGGATTCACAAGTAGTCTTTTTTGTTTGCAATGCAGTTCTTAGAGCATTCTTAACACATCGCCCATCACAGCTTAAGGCCATATTGAATTTTACAACCCGCATTCTGGTGTAATTATGCTTTTCATGGTAGGTTCTGACTTACTCAAATCATCAAAAGAATAAACACAAAGGGCTCAATACAGCACCATAACGTTGTACCATAACTAGTTGCAGTATGGAATGCATCAGACCACATCAGTCACTTGATTGGTGGATTGATTGTCATTACAAGCGGCTGATAATAAAGAGAAAATATAAATAAGGCCATTCTTGAAGGCAAAAGGCCTATAAAAGAGCATACAGCTCCCTCACTAGAATGACAAATCCTGGAGAATGTCACAAGACTGACATCTCAATGTGACTAAGCAGGGTTTGACATGATGATCATGAGCACATTTTGTCCATACTTCATTAGAGCTCGGGTGAGGCACAAGGCTTTGTGAATAGCCAGATAGAAACAACAGAGTTATGACGTACATTACATAACACTGCAAGCGAATAGTTGGCTGAAAGAAAGAAATTCATACAGGTTTGGAACAATTTGAGGGTCACACTTCCGCTAAAACTATTTTGGAAACAGTGGACTATTTCCACATGCCAATTAGTTCGGTAATTAAATTAATTTACATATTTTAGCGTGAATTACGTGTGGCTTAAACACGTAACGGTGAACACGATAGGTGAATTACCTTTCAAAAAGTTTAGATTTTTTGAAAGAAGTCTCTTATACACTTGCTAACTAAATTAATTTAAAAAAAAAATCTGACTGACGCCAGTAGAACAGTAGTGTACTTTTTATAGATTATTGGTGCAGACACTTTCACCTCTTAAAGGGTTAGTTCATCAAGCGACGAGAATACTTTTTGTGCGAAAAACAAACAAAAATAACGACTTTTAATAACGCCTACGTTCTGACGTCCAACCCAGAAGCGCTGCGCTGTTACACTACGTGAACTCACTCAGAGGCCCACACAGAAGAAAATGAATAGTTGAATAAAGTCGTTATTTTCGGGGGGGTTTTGCGCACAAAGAGTATTCTCGTCGATTGATAAATTTAAGGTTGAGCCACTGTAGTCACTTGGACTATTTTAACGATGTCTTTACTAACTTTTCTGGGCTGGCAGATGAAATTACAGAGAAGCCTATGAAGGAGTGAGCCAGCTCTCAGATTTCATCAAAAATATCTTAATTTGTGTTCCGAAGATGAACGAAAGTCTTACGGGGTTGGAACAACATGAGGGTGAGTAATTACTGACAGAACTTTCATTTTTGGGAGAAATACCCCTTTAAATAGGTACCTGAGAGATTCCCTATGACAACAATGCCGTTTGTCTTTTAGTTTTGGTGTTATAGGCCATTCTTTTAACTATTGTAGGGCTTGCTCCTGTTAATGTTTGATAAGATCCACAGGTTCTTATCTAGAAGTCCCATGAGACTGTTCAATTACTGGAATCACGTTATGTAAGCTTATCTGTGATGTAAAAACATTCTTGCTGACTGAGGGACTTTTACGTAACATAACGATGTAGTTTAAGTCAAAGTGAACACATCATTTTTACACATTTGCTGCAGAGCTTATTATGATCAGTTTGAACGTGTATCTTATCTCAGGTTTGCTTTCATTTCCATTTTGTTACATTTCCAGATGTCATAGCTCATTGTTGCATAAGTGCAGTACACACAGGCTTCTTGTCTACCTGGTCATGGTGTAAAAAAGGCTAAATCTCCATGAAACCACACAGACAAAGGAACAGCCCAACCCATGATAATCTCCCTTTAGGCCCTGTAACACTTTGCACTTAAAGTGGCCACTCTATTTGATTGATTAAAAGCTTATTTTTTTGTCATGTTTGCTTTACCTTTGCGTCATAGACAACAAGGTGTGTCACCCGCAAATTTCCTTCAATTAACTAATCTTATGTATTTATTTATGTAACTAAGGATTATTCTCTTCAATTAACAGAATGCTTAGCACTGGTTTTACGAAAGATTATAACTTGTAGTTCAGCCCTATCTCATATTCAATTTAGGTGGGAGGGGTGGATGCTGTAACAGTTGCTCTTTTAAGCACAAGTGTCAAATTTACTTTAGGCCACTTGTTGCGTAAGGATATTGTCGCTGGAGAAATGAAAAGTGTGGGTGGATATTCACAGATGAAAAAAATGACTGGTACAACAGTCATTCTTGGAGGATTTATGAGCATTGTTCCTCTCTCACGGAAAACCATATGTAAACAGATTGTTTATGTAATACAGGTTAGGAATCCAACTGGTTATATACCATTCATAAACCGTAAGACTGCAAATCTCAAGAGTGGCATGAATTGATTATGTACCACATATCACATTTTACAGCACACTTCCTAAGAGAGAAGGAAAAGCGAACCTAAGATTACAGGACCTCCCCTCAATGGAACATCCCAGATCAGGGAGAGAACCCCAGCCTTAAAAGGAACCATTTCAGGAGTTACACAACAAGCGCACATCTGTCCTCATGTATTCGAGCTGGTTCTCCGTAGCCAGCCTACCTCACCAGTGAAACGGAAGGAGCAGTGATGCATACTAAAGGCCAGAATTGTGCCCTGACACACCAGAGGAATCCTCTAGCAGGCAAGAAACTCTGCCAACTGTCACTGCCAGTGCAGACGTCATGTAAGCTCCTATCTCAGCAATTTTATCCTGTTAAAAAACACAGCAATATGTTCAAATTTGGAGCTTTTAGATAAACAGACCGATAGAACGATAGACCGACAGACAGATAGAAAGATAGATAGATGTTATTCAGTGTTTCTTCTCAAATCCTAAAGGGCACATCTATCTTTGTGCAGCTTCCAGTCTCAGCGCTACTGCCAAAGTCCATAATGACAACGCATTTTCTTCCAATAAAAACAGTGAGATGCTATGATTATAGAACTATGTTCCATCTTTAGTGCTCACAAGTAAAGAGCAGTGACAAGAGATCCAAGAAAAACCACAATGATCTACAGTAGTTGCCTGGCCAATTGAACGCTTTGTAAATCTTCATAAGGCATCTATTTGTGTAGCTCTGTGCTATCTGTGCTAACCACCATGGATTGAATAAATTAGATAATATAGGCCTATACCTTCATAATCGTATTCCTGAAATCATGAGCTTTCCAAGACGACAAAATATAGATTTTTAAATCAGAATTTTTGACTTCAGTAATTGGCTCTCAAGTAAATGTATCTTGTTTTAGGGATTTTTAGATATTTCTACTGGAAAACGAGACAAAAACACTTTTTGTTTTGCAGTGGAGTTTCAGGTTCGGTGAACCTATGGTAATTCCATTGATAATTTTATACCAAGCTAACCTCTCCAACCAACATCACATAAAATGTAATCAGGAAGATGTGATTATGTGACTCAGAATCTGTTTGCTATGCCATGAGGTCATTTTATGAGTCCTGGTAGACATGCACTCTATTTAGATTCATTAAGCATCCTTGCTGGCATATCAACCTCTGTTTTGAATGAATCAGATACACAAATAGAGCTAAATACACTCACCATGTGTAACATGACATGTGGTTGTACGTTTTTTTTGGGATATGTGTTCACGTATTGCACACAGGGATTCAGCAACCACAATTACTGAGATAGCCTGAATCTCCCGTTACCTAGATAAACACAACAAGGTTTATGGAAACACTTATCAGGCCTTTCTTTATTGTTATTGCACCTGATATGACCTATTTAACATGTAGTCCGTTACATAACCTTTAATGTCTCTCTTCATGAAAAAATACCTCTTAGTCACTGTAAACAGATGTGCTGTAAAAATGATTTTATTGTATATGTCCTAAAAGTAATAGGGAAATAACCAGATAAACAATGATGCCATAATGCACGTTGGGGAATTCACTGTGTTTGTGGACGCTGACCTTTTAACTGTGGTTTTATAGCGATTTTACATGGTTTTATAAAGATAAGCAAATTGGTTTGGACGTCAAAAGGAGCTTGTTGACGTGAAAAGGAGCTTTGTCTCATCACAGAACTTTTTTTGTTTTCCATGAATGCACTGGAGAAAAATCATCCTGATAATTTGCTGACAACAACTCGCACCCAAAAATTACTCACCCTCATGTCGTTCCAAACGGGTTTGACTTAGGCCTACTTACTTCAGTGAATCACAAAGGGAGACAATTTGAATAATTTTTTTAAATAATGAAAGGAAGTGAGGGGGTGTCAAACTCCAAAAATGACAAAAAATATCTCATAAAAGTACCAAAAAAGTGTTCAGAAGTCATTTGATAACTTTGTATGAGTAACAGACTGTATAAGTGCTATGTCAGGTTGGGAACAAAAAGACGGTAAGTAAAATATGTTCATTTTTACATTCAGAGACACAAATTGTAACAATTGTATTTACAGTTACCATGCAGAGAAATAAGTGCTAATGAGTTCAAATGAACGTTTAACCAGGGATATTAAGCCATGAACCCATTAGAGATGGAGGGAAAGCATATCAGCAGGACCCTGATAAGATCTGACCTGCTAACAAACCAAAGGTACGTAGTCACGATTCTGCTGAGAGCCATTTCCAGTCATGTACAATGGATTACAGAACCCTTTGTCCTTAAAAAAAAAAAAAAAAAAAAGTGTTCTTTTGCCAAAATCTTTTTTTGTACTCGTTTCAGTAAAATTCCACAGTCTATCACAATTTATCACAATCATGATCATGATCATTAAACATGATCGAAAGGCCATTTAAAAATATTCATAGTGACATCACACAAAAGCACTTCAAACAACAGTACACTTAAAAATTTAAGTCCACTTTTTGGGCTGAACAGTTCAAAGAATATATATTCACATTTCCACTAAAGCTTGGTTCAGCACGGCACGATTGCAAACCGTTCTCGGCCCAATTCTCAGCTAATCATGCTGGTAGAATGCGTGTAATGACATCGCCACTCAGGATTGGTCACTTGTCTTTTTTTTTGCCTAGCTACCAGTCTCTCTGTAGCTGGCCAAGAGTGCTATTTTAACAAAGTAAACAAGTTAATAATAAAATATTTTATTTTCATTCTCTCTGTGAACTCTTGAGTTACACCAAGGCAACAACTGACACATTTGTATTACATTTCAAAGAGTTTTGTTTTCAGCCCCACAATGAAACCGGATCGGCACGGAATGGAACAGTTAAAGGATTTGTTCACTTCTGAATGAAAATTCTGTCATTTACTCACCCTCAAGTTGTTTCAAACCTGTATGAATTTGTTTCTTCTGCTGAACACAAAAGATTTTGAAGAATGTTGGTAACCAAACAGTTGATGCACCTAATTGACTTCCATAGTATTTTCTTATTACTATGGAAGTCAATGGGGTCCATCAACTGTCTGATTACAGTCATTCTTCAAAATATATTCTTTTGTGTTCAGCAGAAGAAAGAAATTCATCAAACAAATTATGACAGAATTTAAATTTAAGTGAACTATTTTTTTAAGCAATGAGAACAGTTTACTAATGGGTTAGGATTAGATTTTGATTAAATTATGCATAATTTGCTGTTATTATTGCAAATCACTGTAAAATAAAGAGTTCCACTGCATTACATCAGCTGCGTGTTCATATCAGGTGAGGACAGCCGAGTCAAAACCTCAATGTAATTATTTGACTTAAAACGAGCCTGGAACCTTCACCCTTGAACAGTACATCACAGCGGCATGTGTGTACATGGTGTGTGGGTGGTCTACAGCACTTCAAGGAGTAAAGGGTTCACACTTGACGCATAATTGGGGAAATTTATCAGTGATTCATGGTGAATTTATTTGTTAACACAAGTTTTCCATTAACATCCAATATTATTTAAGTGTCTGTTTAAGCTTGATCGCCACTGCAACATTCGAATGCAAATGATAACTAATTGCGAGTAAATGCAGCTCACTGTCTATTAGCGAGCTTTGTCTAATCCTTCACCTGTCATGGTACTGATCCAATTACAAGTGACGGGTAATTTGGACTTACCTTTGTCCCATATCTTGTCCCATTGATCAGCATAGACTGCTGATTGAGCAGACTGAACATCTTCTCATGGAGGGCACAGAAAATGTGAAGTGAATGAAAACTGCTTAGAGTAACGAGACCATATTTGCTTTCTCTGAGGAGAAAATAGAATTAGGACCAGTTTCAGTGAATGATTTGATAAGCAACGCAGTGGCTGTAACTGTGAGGAAAGCCACACATTCCCTTTTAATTTTCACCATGTGTTTGAAGTGAGTGCTCTCCGAGCGCTTTTAACACACACAATGAAGTGATGCTTTACTCTTCTGTGATTTATTGTATTTCCCTCTAGGCACTCTCAACTCAGGGAAAGTAATTTAAAACTCTTCAAAAAAATAAAAAAAAACCATGCCTGAAAGCAACGGTATAACAATATGTTGCTACAGTAAATGAGAGGGTTGTAATAGTTTTTGAGGTTCTGGCAAGCAAAATGCTTTCAAACAAACAGTTTTACTTTAAAAAAGTAGCATGAACATTCTTCAGAAATGTGTTCCGCAGAAGATATGATTACAGGTGAAAGGACGTGGTGGCACAATTTTCATTTTTGGGTCAATTTTGCAATACACCCTGCCATTTTCATGAGCTTATAATTTATGTAATATGTCTCGACTTTGGATTTCCTTCACTAGACTGGCTGCTGTGCAATATTTTTTTGCCTCTTGTTTGCATGAAGTTGAATATGTTCTAACTTTTTGTTCTAATTTTACATCAAAAGTTTTTTTTAAAGAAATCAATTATTTTATTAAGCAAGGACACTGTAAATCAATCACGTGCAAAAACCCAGAACCTAATTTCACAAAACATGTTCCTGGATCAACATCTTTGTTTATCTTGGAACAACATTCCAATCAACCAATCAGATTTAAGGGACAAGTTTACAGTTTATGTCAAGTTTCCGCAGAAAAGCATTAAAAAACTACTACGGCTGCTAACAATATGATCATATTAGTAGTTTACCCAGGCCAGCAAAAAGCTAGTGCACCAAAACAAGCCTGAATCTTGAATATTCAGATACGTAAGCCATGTCTAAATCAATGCAGGCCTGTTTTTCTGGCTCAAAAAAGGAGCGCATGAACTCAGGTCTTTGAAGAATTATACCTCCAACCCTCTGCACATAGGACAAGATGTCCATATGAGGAGCATTATGTTTTTGCCTTATCAATCACTGGCCTTGACATCTGCAATAAAATACTGCCCTCTTCCTTTGACCTGTGCCAGCAAACCCTTTGTAGTACTCAAAAGTCTAATACCATCACGAGATGAAGCATAAAAGCACTGGTATATGATTTCTTGACTGTTGATTAACCAAGAATCACCTTACATGAAATCCAACGTATGAAAACAGAAGAACCACTTGCAAATGACAAACTTTCACAAATGAACACCTCAAACATAAATGCCTGGTGCATGTTAAATAATTATATTCCAAATATAGGAATTCAGGAGCCTCACTGGCACGATTAAGCTAAACTGATACGAGAAACAAAAAAATAATTAAAAAGAAACCGGAACAACACAAAAATAAACAGGTGAAAAAATATGCAAAGATTAATGCAAAAAAGGCTCTTTGTCAGATCAATCTGACATGTAGTACTTTTAATATTGGACACAGATGCTGACTTCTGAGAAACCTTGGCTTCATATTCTTCTAGACTAATAAATCTAAGACTGTAACCTGCTTTTATAGCTTAGGTAAAAATAAAAAATAAAAGAGTTTTTGAAGTCAAAACGCCAATAAAAAATGCGTCACTGATACAAACACTGACATGCTAATGAGATCTGTAATTAAAAACAACAACAAATAACAATTACTAACAAACTAGGTTTGTTCTTGATTGATCTAAAGTTCAACTTTAGAAAATGTGTTTAATCAGAACACCCTGGAACATCATATACACAGATGAAGCTACAGTAGTTCCAGAGTTTGAGTTATAATGACATAATATGCTTATGTAAATAAATGTAATATAAATTACCATGCTTATATTTAATATACATGTGTGCATAACACATGCATGTGTATTTGTATAAATATTAAGTTAATTTTAATTAATATAAATTGTCATATTCGATAGTGTTAAATTGAGTGATAAATGTCTGTTAGTGTAATTAATATGAAAATGAATGTCATTTAGTTATATTATGTGTACTTTATCTTTTTTAACAATAATCATGATAGTTGCACTGCAACAAATACCTGTACAAAACACCTGGGACTAATAAAAAGTGGAGCCTTTCAATGCGTTCATTTTATTCAAACCTCTTTAATACCCGAGAGATGCGCAATGACTAGTGGGTAATTTTCCCTATGCCAGTCGCAGTGCCTTTCAGATTGGAATGTCATTTAAGATGGCGAAAAACCCAGTGAAGTCCACTTCGCAGGGCACTCATGGTCGAATAGAACGTGACTCTAGTATCTAGTCCCTTCACGTTCCTTCAATATTTCTTGCAAATTTTATCATCTGTCAAATGAAAACTGTGAAATGTATCACTTAAAAAAAGAAATTGCAGTCCAATTTGAGATATATATGTAGCACAAATGGATTTGTTCAAGCCTTAAGCAATAGAAAAGGCCTTAACAAGCACCACTAAAGTGATATGAACAGTCGTAACTATTTCCTGTTTGTCTAGCATCTACAAAGAAGATAAACCTGTAATTTCCACAATATTAAAGTGGCTGAGGAAGAATGTTTTGCGTCTGAGATGCAAAAGAAGGTACAAATTACTACATGCTGACAGTGTTCATTTTTGCTTAATTGAAATCAGCGTAGGTGGAAAAATAGCAACTTGTGATATCTTCAAGCCAACGTGAAGCGGTCCAGACAAAAGCCGCCGTCTACAATGTGATGCTTTTGACTATCTTCCAATTGGATAAGAGGATGTGGTCTAGGCCAAATACCATTTCATGGCTTTGCAATGATAGACACTTTTCTTTAGCTAAAACCACATTTGATGCTGTTTTTAAAATTGTCAGTCAAAACGAGCGGATGTTTTCTGTTTAAAGCAAATTATTCAAATAAATCTAAATGACTTGGACAGGACTGTTGCGTTCAAGTTGTCAACAATTAATTCTACGTACAAAGGAAGAGTTTCTTAAACATGCCAACCATAGTCGCTCCAAATGACAGCTTGATGGCACTGCGGTAAAGCCAGATATCACATCCAAAAAAAAAATGCTCAAGTACTGTGAATGCAAATACTTGAATCAATCAGACAGGCAATCAATCCACAATGCCTCCAGGAGAAATAAACTCCTCATCTGATGCATGCTAAACAAGAAGTGGAAAACTGTGCCATCTACTGTTTAAATGAATGTGGCCTGTCTGGCATGCAGCAGATCATACGGTAACAAAAGATGTTGTGATTGTGTCCCTCAAAATCAGATGAAAGCATTCATACATTTGGAAAGAACATTTGTTTATTACTTTAAGTCTTCAGGTGAAAAAGGATAGTAACACAAAACACAAGAAAAGTTATACATTCTTTTACTTTCCCTCAAACACTGGTGGCAGTGATACACTTCTATTTAAGGTCTAGTACTTAGATGTGCAAGACATTTCTGCAACTTATACGGTCAACTTTATTAATGTGCCAGACTCTTTACAAAAAAAAAAAACGTCTTGATGATGTACATGTAAATGAGTGATCATTCGACTCATAATTCATCACTAATCAATCTCAAGGCAAAAGGTTTCAGTTATAACAGTTCTTCGAACAAGCTTAGTAAAAACACTTTAATAATAACAATCAGAAAACAATCTTTGAACCACTAATGAAAAGTCTGAAATCCTAAAGGGTTTTTCCTAAATTAAAAATGATTTTCGGTGGTATCTTACATGTGCAAATTTGATTGATTACACTAAATACAAATAACTAATTATAATTATAATAATAATAATATTTTATATATTTTATATATATATATATATATATATATATATATATATATATATATATATATAAGCATCATAATTGTCATTATATTTACACAGCATATAAAAGATCTAAGCATCTGGAACTTTATGAATTTGACAATTTGTGGTAACACTTTACAACAAGGTTCAATTTCTTAGGCTTAAAATGAAAAACTTTTCACAGCATGTATTAATCTAAGTTGTAGTTAATGTTTGTTCATAATACATTAACTAATGTTAGTTTATACAACTCGAAATGTTAAAGTATTATTATGTGGAATTTAACCTAGGTTAAAAAGTGCAGTAAAAATATTTTCATTGTTAGTTCATGATGCGTTAACAAACTAATGCATTAGTTAAAACTCTACAACAGAGTGTTACCAATATACCTACCTCAAAATGTTCAAAGTCAAACTAAAGTTTAGAACTTTCAGAATTGTAAGAAGAAAAAGAGAAGTTAACTTCCACATTTGCATCCCCAAAGATTATTAATTATGAATTTAGGGCTAACTAGTTATTTAAGGTGTTTGACTCCACGATGGGTCACACAGGTTGTATGGTCTGTGGCTCGTTTTGTGCTGTAGCTTTCCATTTCAAAACGCAGAACTCAGGATAAAGAGACAACGATCTTACGGGGAAAATACCGCATCAAAGGCTAATATTATTTGCTTTAGGAAACCCAAATTTTCATGTCGGTGGCCACCGAAAAATGTTCAAAGAAGGAAAAACCCTGTATTAAAAGAGCACAAAATAAACAGAAATATAAAAGCTGTTAATTCACTGGAAGTCGTAACATTATACAGGAGATGATAAGCTCTGGATCAACAGTAACAGTGTATCATGTACATAGATAACTCTAACACTCAAATCCTGAGCTCTCCGATACTGTTGGTGCAAATATTTTTAAACCAATGACACAAAATAAACAGAAATGAACGAGTGACTCTGAAGTAAGACTCTTTTTTAGACCCAAGTGACCTTTCAAAGCATATGATTATTGCATAAATGGCAAAAGGCTGAAAAAATGGCTTGAGGTTCCGAAAAAAACACTGATCATCTGCTGATATTTCTGTGCAAAATGACTGAAAACCAAAAGCATCTACTAAAGATGTTTTGCAGTTCTCTTCAACAAGTGTATGTTGACAATAACGGAACAAAAATCTTGAAATCCCAGTTATCTAAAAAAAAAAAAAATCAATGCAGGCTTATTCTCATTTGTTGAAAGATGGCATGTTTCCTGAGAGGATCCTGAGTATAGTACGTCACAGTTTCTTAAAAGGTGTGATGCTGTTCTCAAAAGGGATAACAGAGAGGAGAATATTTGCACAAGGCTGCTGGTGGGAGAGATACTGCGCTCAGTTCAGTGGGATAAAGCCCACGTCAGGAGCATCACTAAAAAGGAGCGGACTGTGGCCGAGGGAGTACGGGGTGCTGGGTAGATGCAACACGGGTTTATGGGTGTGAAGAGCAGCGCGTTTGTTCCCTCTCTGGGGGCAAGGCATGTCTGTGGGGCGTCGGGCCTGGCGGCCTGAGCAGCCGGTAGAAGGCTTGCTGGGGGGAGAGACCATAATAGAGACTGTACTTAGTAGACTCTCTTGGGTAACCGGGGCAGTTTTGGGTGTGCCCGGAGTGCAGGTGCTCTGGATCACTGTAGAGTGTGCCATTGATTCTATAAGCTCCTTTGTGCCCTGTGTGCACTGCAAAAGAATGGCAACAAAAAAGGGTAAGAGACTAAAAACACTAACAATATTAGATCACAGTCATACTTATGGGGTAGCTGATGTTGATGTTGATGTTAAGGCAGCAGAGCAAGTATAAGTATGAGAAGCTAGCCAAATCAGAATAAAGATGAAAGTAGGTTAGTACTGCCAGGAAAATAATGAGAAGAAAATGTGGAAAACCAAGCATCTCGTTTTACGGTTTTCCAATGAGCTCAGGGTGAAGTGGTGCAGCTGATTTTATAAAGGGGTTCTCCAGGGGTCACAAAAGGATGAAAACAACTCCTTAACCTCAGGATAAACATCCATCATGAGAAGAGGTGGAAAAGAACATGTGTGCATGATAACTAGCATGACCTCAGTCGACAGAATCCCAAGACTGGATGAAAGTGAGATAAGCACAGACGAATCTTGATGATGATGATACATTAATTAGGAAACAATGACATAATGGAGGAAAAACAAAACAACTGCAGACCTCTGGCGAGCACTAATATATGAACACATGACCATTACAAAATGGAGTAAAAACAGATGTCAGCTAAAACACTCAACTCATCCAGGAAAAAGAAGGAACAGAGAATATATGACGATATCAATGATTTCCGCTCTCATGACGGACATGTTTTATGATTGTGGTTTCAATGCAAAGAAATGGAAGCCAAGCAGACGGCCAACGAGTCATGAGAAGGTGGTCACGAATGGCATGCAAGCAGCCCCATAACACACCCTTACCATTGAACGTCACTGAGCTGCAGGAGCCTTCAGGCAGTGCAGGAGAGAGCAAACTCCTCACAGTTCTCCTCCTGTGTAAGGTTTATAACTTCAAACATCAGGGCTTGATGCAGGTCAATATCAAGACAGCACAATAAACTAATATGATTTGTATTTGTGGACTTCAATATTTTCCAAGCTAAAAGCATTAAAAACATACATTTCTCTACAATACTATCCTCCTTGGCATGATTTTACACCACTTGTAACTCAGAGTTGTGCATCTTCACACATCAGGTGCAAGCCTCATTAACTATAACTCTTTCCCAGTAAAACATCACTAGCCAGGGTTTACATTAAATATGATTAAACCTGGATAACCTCACATGCATTTTCACATGCTTTTCTGTGTCAAAGCTTAGGTTTCAGATCTGTAAAATTGTGGTTTCTGTTTATATTTGCACAACTGTTTAAAAGTTTGGGGACATTAAGACTATGTTTTTGAAAGTAGTCTCTTATGCTCACCAAGGATGCATTTATTTAATAAAAAAAAATAATAATAATAAAAAATACAGTAAAAACTGTAACACTGAAAAATTATTACAATTTAAAATAGCCGTTTTCTATTTTAATATTATAAAATGCTATGTATTTCTGTGATGGCAAAGCTGAATGTGTAGCAGCCATAACTTCAGTATTCAGTGTCACATTATCCTTCAGAAATCATTCTAATATACTGATTTGGTGCTCAAGAAACATTTCTTATTATTATCAATGTTGAAAACAGTTGTGTCTGTTTTTTTTTGTAACAATGTTAAAGTCCAAGTTAAATCTTACTGACCCCAAACTTTTTAATGGTAGTTCATGGCTTGAAATGCCACAGAATGCTTTTTGGTGAATGGCGGATGCAGTCATGCATGAGGATTTTATTCCATAGCTACCAGGGCTGTACAGGGCAACATACAGTGGTGGTCAAAATTGATGGCACCCCTGATAAATATGATAAAAGAAATGGCTGTAAAAAATAAATCTGCATTGTTTATCCTTTTGATCTTTCCTTCAAAAAATTCACAAAAATCTAACCTTTCATTGAAGTAAAATAATTTAAATTGGGGGGTAAATCACATTATGAAATAAATGTTTTTCTCCAAAACACGCTGGCCATAATTGTTGGCACCCCTAGAATTTTTTATGAGAAAAATATCTCTGAAGTATATTCTCATTAATATTTACCTTTTTTAGCACACCAGGGTGACTAGGAACATGAAATTGTCCAGCTATGACTTCTTGTTTCACAGGAGTTTAAATATGAGGAAACACAAAGGCCAAATTCCCTTAATCATCCATCACAATGAGTAAAACCAAAGAATATAGTTCTGATGTGCAGCAAAAGATTGTTGAGTGTCACAAAATAGAAAGTGGCTGTAAGAAAATATCTAAAGAATTGAAAATTCCCATTTTGACCATCAGGGCAATAATTAAGAAGTTATAATCAACTAAAGAGGTTACGAATCTGCTAGGAAGAGGACGTGTGTCTATATTGTCTTAATTGATAGTGAGGAGGAAAGTTTGAGTGGCCAAAGACTCTTCAAGGATCACAGATGGAGAATTGCAGAGATTACTTGAGTCTTGGGGGTCAGAAAGCCTAAAAAATTTTTTTATCAAACAACCCCTACATCCCCACATGTTGTTTGGGAGGGTTTCAAGAAAAATCCTCCTCGCTCCTCCAAAAATAAACTCCAGCATATTCAGTTGTCAGACACGACTGGATCTTCAAAAGGGACCGGATTCTATGGTCAGATCAAACGAAAAAAAGGGCTTTTTGGCAGCAAACCCAGCAGATGTGTTTGGAGCAAACAGGGATGAAGAGTACCCCATGCCTACGGTTAAATATACTGCTGGATCTTATATGTTGTGGGCCTATTTATTTGCTGGAGGTCCTGGACATCTTGTTCAGATACATGGTATTATGGATTCTAGCAAATACAAACAGATAAAAAAATCAAAACCTGACGGCCTCTGCTAGAAATCTTATAATGGGCCGTGGTTGGATCTTCCATCAGGACAACGGTCCAAAACAAACATCAAAATCAACACAAAAATGTGTAACTGAGCACAAAATGAAGCTTCTCCCATGACCGTCCCAGTTCCCTGACCTGATGAGTGGAGTGAACTGAAGAGAAGAAGCACCAACATGAACTTGTGAATCTGAAGGATCTGGAGAGCTTCTGTATGGAGGAATGGTCTCTGATCTCTTGTCAGGTGTTCTCCAAACTCATCAGGCATTATAGAAGAAAACTCAGATCTGTTATCTTGGCAAAAGGAAGTTGCAAAAAGTATTTAATAACAGGGTGCCAACAATTATGGCCAGCGTGTTTTGGAGAAAAACATTTATTTCATAATGTGATTTACCCCCCACATTCAATTCTTTTACTTCAATGAAAGGTTAGAATTTTGTGAATTTTTTGAATGAAAGATCAAAAGGATAAACAATGCAGATTTATTTTTTACAGCCATTTTTTATCATATTTATCAGGGGTGCCATCAATTTTGACCACCACTGTATATGTGACACATGCTAAGAAAAATATAACCTGTTTTATACCTGTGCAACAAATGTGTCAACAAAACTTTCAACCTCTGTAGCACCAGTACTATGTGAAAAAAAATAAAAAAAATTTTTAACATACAGCCCCGGCTACAATGCTTTAACTATTAAAAAAAAATCCTCTTTATGTTATCATGATCTTGGAACTAATGCTCTGACTTGATATCACATGACGAGGCACTCTTACCATGTTTGTGTCATTCTTGGACATGAAAGGAGGGAGCTCAGCATCAGAGGTCACCGTTTGAGGTGCGTCATCTGGAGGTAAAAAGCCTCTTCTGTCAATCAAGCTGTAAAAGATGAAAAGGATGAGTGCATGACCTATTTTGACTTTCAAAACACAGCATAGACTGAACTCGAAAAGAAGTCAAAGAATTGCACAATTAACATGTCATAGCTGAGAAACTAGGCAATTGCCTAAAGCAGCACTTTTGTAAGGGTGGCAAAATGTGTGTCAACCAGGAATGAACAATTCACAAAATAGGCTCTATGATTTGCTGATCTGCCGCTGCCCCGCCCCCTGCTCTCATGAGTCATGACTGAGTGATGGGAAGTTCGGATCATTTGACTGACTCTCTTGTTCGATCTCGTTCATCAAAATGAACGAATCTTTATTTGAGTCATTTCGTTAATTTAAGTGGCTTTAAATGTTATACTTTAAACAGCCAAATTCCCAGATCACATCCACCGTTGGATGATATTCTGAATTAAGCAATCATTATAATGCAGTCAATAAATAAATATTTCAAAAACAATTTACAGGGAACATAAATAATGACTTTACCTTCCGAGTCTTTCGTTCATGTCTAAACGACCAAAATTATTGTAAGTTAAGCTTTATTTGCTCTTTAGTCGTTGTTTAAGATGCTGAACCTGCTAATGATATAATGTGCTTGCGGACATTTCATTTGTGTGTGTTTTACGCACATAAGAAAGTGGTGTAAAGAGATTTGCAACGGTAATTTGAGGAGCTGAAATGTGATTATTTGGAAAAGTGCTGTCATGACTGCTTAAAGAAAAATGCCAGCAGGCACTGCCTCCTGCATAAACGTTAATATTGTTGACATTTTGGGCACACTCGCGGTGCGCACTATTTGCGTTATATGTAGGCCTATGGCTTATTGGTCTTTGTGTGTTGTTGCTGGTTTTGCGTTATATGTATGGCATACTGGTCTTTGTGTGTTGCTGGTATACGTTGCAAATAGAGGGGCGGCACAATTGTTTTTCGCCTAGAGCAGCAGAAGTGCACTCGCCGGTCCTGACTGTACATCAGTCTGAAGCTAAATGACAAGCAGTTGACATCCTTCACTTACTCATTAACAAACTCTGATATTTATCATTTTTTAAACATCTGCAGTACTTACCTGGGTGGCATCGGCCCACACAGCACCACACAACAGTTTGTGAAGATGTTTTTATAGGTGTAGGGATTCCCTGAATCTTCACCTCTTTTACTGGACCAAGAGCCTTTGATCTGCAATGTACAAAACACTGCAATTAAAGAAGTATTGACTACATTATTAAATAATTAATTATATAGCTTTTTGATATTATTGATTAAATGTATGTATGTATGCATGGTGATATTTACATCTTCGTTGGTTGTGAGGTTGGAGGCCACAAGATAAGTATGGAAACCTGACAGACCCAGAATGGACCAGATGGAGAAGAAGCAAATGACCAGCTCCACAACAGTGCAGGAAGGGTTAAGGGTGCAAATTTGTTGTAAATGTGTGTCAGTGTCCAGATAAACATTATAACCATTCATACCAGGAACAAGATGATATCGTTTTGTTTATTCTAAGCATGAGCTGCAATTTTCTTTTTAATCAGTTGAGAAAAAATAAAAATTATGAAAAAAGATTTCAGTTTGTCTTTGCCGTTATCGTTTATAGGTGTGATGTAGACTCTGCCACAAACTTAAAAGGGGGCTGGGCCTGGACACCAGCGGAATCTGTATCTAGCAGCAGCTGTTGCCATCCTGACAGGAAAGCAGGGCGTGGTGGAATCCTTGAGCCGATTAGGGATGAATGGGATTAGGAAATAGGCGGAAACAACAGCAGTTTAAACATATAGTGAACTCGGTCGGCCGTGCTATTGTGTGCTTTCTGTTAACACAGTAAAAAAGGATATCTGGCTGGACTGTGCTGTATTGCCTGGATGATACCGCCTTTAGTTTTTGATACTGTTGATAAGAGTAACTGATCAGAGAACAAAACTGCTTCAAAATTGACTCACAAAAAGTCAGTCAAAACACAATCTCAAACGCATCTACTGTACTGTTAAAAAGTGTGCATTTAACTGATCAAAAACACAATAAAAACTAGGGCTGGGTATAGAGTTTGATACTTTTTAGGCACCGACCGAATTGCCTCGATACCATAGACATAGAGTATCAAAAAATGTCCAAATTTCCATACCTGAGGGCCATATCTTGTCAACATCAGTGAAACAATAAGTATGCAGCATGTATGATGTGCCCAAATCAAGTGCTGGTGATTGGCTGTGGCGAGGCATCAAAGAAAAACACTAGTTTATTTCGACTTGAATGCCACAGACGAGCACCGTCGTTCATTGACACAGAGACACGCAGAACATGCAGGATTCATATTTAAATAGTCCTTTTGCGGTTTAATATTCTCACTTTGACAACATTTCATTTGAGAGAAACTATCATCACATCACAGAAGAAGGTCTGCACAGCAACCAGTAAAAAAAAAAGAAAAGTTTGGTTTAACTTAAACGCCAATGAAATATATTACTCTTGTGCAGTATAATGTACAAATTAATATAATACTACTACTACTAATAATAATAAAATTATTTTTAAAACAAATTTTAATGTTACAGCCTCTGCTATAACATTATCTGTTCATAAAATTGGTATCGAAAAAGGTATCGGTCAGGAACCAGTATCGATATCGACATAAAAAAAAAAATACCCAGCCCTAATAAAACCTGTAATAATGTGAAATATTTTTGCAATTTAAAATAACTGTTTTCTATTTTAATACATTTCAAAATGTAATTTATTCCTGGGACGACAAAGCTGAATTTTCAGCAGCCATTATTTCAGTCTTCAGTGTACTTACGTAAAGTGAGGTGAGTAATCACACAGCCAAAGATAAAAGAGGTCAGAAATGATAGTGACACTATGAAGGCATAAAAAAAGCGATAGTTGCGCTTTCCAACACAGTTCCCGACCCAAGGACAGTGATGGTCGAACCGCTCTACAAGGGGAACAGAAGAAGAACATTCTGAAAAACAACGCTTACAAGAAACTTCTGTGCATTCTCATGCAATGATTATAAGGAAGGGATTTATTTTATGGGTTATAACTATTACACATTCATTACCACAGCAGATGCAATATGACATTTTGTAGCTTTTAAAGAAATAGTTCACCCCCCAAAAATCTGTCATTATTTACTCACCCCCACAGGGTTTCAAACCAGTATGACTTCCTTCCATGGAATTACAATAAATGGGTACTTGAGTTTTTAAAGTTCAAAAAAGAAAAAGCACAGTAAAAGTTTCATATAAATGAACCATATGACTTGTGGTTTCTTCGTTTTTTGTTTTGTTCAGCACTTTGGTCAGCTGTGTTTGCTGTTTCTCAAAATATCTTCTTTTATGTTCCCACAGAAGAGAAAGAAAGTCATACAGGTTTGGAACAACATGAGGATGAGTAAATCATGACCGAATGAAAATTTTACTTCATGATAGATTACTGCATGAAAAAACAGCAACCAAGTCATCATTTCATTTGGGGTTTAGAATAGAATGCAGGTGAGTGAAAGATAACATTTTAATCTCTCAATGAAATATAAAAAATTATTAAATATTATTTAAATGTTGAAACTTTGTATGCTGAAACTCCTGCCTTACCGACACAGTTGTCACACAGGCTGCAGTGGGATGTCCGGGGCGGACGGAACATCTTGCATGTGAAGCAATATTTAAGCTTTACCACCTGGTCATTTATAAGTATCTCTTTAGTGCGGGGAGGTGGACGGTATGTTGAAGATCCAGAATTATCTTGAAAGAAACCCACAATTTTATTATAAACATTTACAAGTTAGGAGGCAAAATGAAGACAAATAACAAAGTACACATTCAAAGCCTCACCGATCTGTCTCTCTATGTCCGCGGCCTCATCCGGCAAAGCCCTGGGTAAGATCCCTGGGTCTGTAAAACTGGTTTGAAGGAGGGTGAAGATGACAAATACAAATAACACCCCACCGATTACTGGAATGAAGATGGTGAGGTGATGCACCAGAAATTGGCAACTGTTATGAATCAAGCACAAAGACAAGGACAAAGTTATCAGCTGATACAAACATGGTTTAAAAAGCTTACTTTCTGATGATTAACCATGACCATGTGGATGCAACTCTTTTAGACTGGCAATGATGTCAAGAAGGGCGGTGGAGATGTCTCTATTGTCAAAAGTAGTAATATTGTCTAGCAGTGTGAATGAACACTGGTGTCTCTGAGTCTGTGAGTTAGTGCATTCTACTCACTCAAATGTGAAGAATAAGCCACTGGTGATGACAATAAGGACGATGGTCAGCGGGAGCACACCGCACTGCCTGGCCAACATAATACGACCATCACAGTAGAAGCGATTTTGCCCAGGGAAAATCTCCCATTTTCTCCGCAGGCGCTGGGAGCTTTTCCTCCCACAGGGCAGGGTGGTGGACGTTCGGGTGGTTGATGTTCTGAGCGCTCGTGGGTCTATTTGTTGATACTCACAGTTTTTCATTTTCAGAATATGTAATTGACGGTCTAGAGTTCGGATAGTATAGATGTAACCTCAAGAACAGGTTAAATTAACTTGTTACAAACCAAGCCCTAAAAAAGAGGAAGCTAGATCGAAACTATATATCAGCTGTGAATCTCCACCACATATTACTAAAGATACCGTCAGAAATATACTGACAATTCACTTGGTAATATTAATATTAATGCTAATATTAATATAATGCTAATATGAATAGGTCAACACAACTACTGAACTTATTTAACGTTAACTGAAAGTCCACAAAGCACATAATACGTTGCTCAATACATTCGTTTGCAACTAAACATCCCCTATAGGGATTATACCGACGAACAATTATTATATTATCATGCCATGTTGTTGCTTTCAATAACATAGGAGTCTCTTAGCTAAGCTAATTACGTTAGCCTTTTGACTAGCTGTCAACTATCTCAGCGGACGACATTACTCCTCACGCGGTGTTCAACCGTCATTTGAACGACACTCGGCTCCTCGCGCTGTCCAATCGCAATGAGTCTGCTGGGAATTGAAAATTAGATCAGTATAATTTTATACTGTATAATTTTCTAAGAGCTAATATAACACATCGTTAAGCTACGGATGAGATACAACAATATTTACCTCAGTTCGATCACTTCCCTAGCAGAGGACTACCTTAAGAAAGCGACCAATGACTCGCAAGGGATGCGTCATCTCAGTCAGACCAATGAAAGATCACTTCCGAGACACCATGCCACGCCCTCTGTGTAGTTTTTTTTTTTGCAATTTGTTGTACACAAAATTTTCAAATGTAACAAATATATGCATAATATCCACAACCATGAATGTAACACAATATGTATGCATTTGGGGGAGAACATACCAAACTTTATAAAATATTAAAGAAATAACACATTTATTTTAATTACCTTTTGTGGGCCAAAGTGATCCAACTTGGTGTTGTCCTTTTTAAAAAACAATAAAGAAAAGAGCACTTTTTTTTTGTAAAGCTGGTCCAGGTTTGTATTATATATATATATATATATATATATATATATATATATAAAATTAAATCAGTAAGTTGAAATAAAATCGAATATAAATATTAAATGAAAAAAAAAAAATAATAATTTTTTAACGATTATTAGAAATGCTACTTTGGCAACTAACTGGAATAAGTTAGGGTTAAAGGTATAGCGGAGGATTTTTTACTTCCGGGTGGATCACCTATACTATTGGTCCTCCTAATTGTCAATCATTCTGGTGAATCAATCAAACTTATTCAAAAAGTGGAGAGGGCGGGTCTTATCTAAAATTCGGAAAGATCCTCCACTATACCTTTAATTTGAAGTACTAAAATTACTAAAACAGACAAAATAAAGATAATAAAAATAAATAAAAATATTAAAGATGGCAATTACTAAAACGTATAAAAAAAAATAATAAAAAAAATAAAGGCCACCTAAAAATATTAATCAATACTATAACAGTAAAGAAATAATATTAAAATAACATTGGAACTGTCACAGACTGTTATTAATTTTACCATTTTGTATGAACAGACCACTTATGACACTTTGTACCCACTAGATGGTGATGCAACACAATATAACAGGGGTCTTGTGATATGACCATGTGCAAGCCATGCCTTGATGCCTTTTTTTTTTTCATAGAAAGTACAGACCAATTTTATGAAGGCCTGAATTTTTTTAAGGATATCAAAAGTAACTTAGCATTCAGGCACAGCATATAGTTTGGCTAAGGTTTTTTTTTAGCAATGTTTTTTTTTTTTATAGAAGAGAAAACAAAATACAGGACTAATTTCTAAATGATCCAACCAGGTATTTATTAAATATTTATCTAATACAAAAATATATATATATATGAGCCTTTTAAGGAACACCAGAAACGTCTTAAAATAATAAAATGCATTAATTACAACAATATTTGCCAAGCAGCAATAATATTATTCAAAACCAGGCCAGAGGAATGTTATGAAGACTGAAACAATAACAGTTAAGTCCAGGGAAGGAAGTTACAGTGCAGAGCCAGACCTAAAAACCAATATGATATGAAATACCCTAAGATGCATCTTGTATAAACTGAGCAAGACTTCCATTGCATCAAGAGGTAAAGGACTTGATTATTTCTGCACATTCCCACAGCACATTTCAGGCCAGGTTTGTGATCCTTTTGTTGTTGTATTTGGTCAAGCCTGAACAGCCTTTCATTTTGCAGCAGAGGTTCATACTGAAAAAGCAGGTGGCCACTGATCCAGTAGAGCACAGGCGAGGAGGAAGCAAGAAACCGTGTCAACACCTGAGAGGACACAATAAAACAAGGCATGTTGAGCAAGTATACTACACACGTCACATGATAATGATCAATTTCAAGAATCTTACCTGCACATGCATAGAGAAAATTCCAAACAGAAGAAGGACAGAACTGTGCACAATGTAAACAAAGACTTTTGGGTTACAGAAGCCATGCGTTTTTGTGTCTTTTCCTCTGTGTCCCAAACCCAAATACATACAAAACACTGGGTTAGCCAATATGTACATATATGAGGCGATGAATCCCAGAACTGCAACAGGCAGCGCCAAAATAAAATTGGGTATCTGCTTCCATTGAAAGTATCGAAGGAAGCCCACATCCCAATAAGCATCTTGTATATACGAATACAAAAGTGGTATTCGCCATTGGCACCAACTTGGGGTTGGAGATGCTGCATCAGCCACACGGTATCCTTTGTCCTGGGCCAAATTAAGCAGCACAGGGGGAACTTCAGTAGCAGTTGGATGGCAAAATGTTTGGTAACCATAGAACTGAAACAGGCAAAAAGGTAGCACTACAAAAGCTGCATAAAATGCTCCTGTGAGCACAAAACGAATAAGCTCCCAGACATAGTGATGATATTGAACGCACCCTTCTCCATTGCTAAAGGCCCGGGTACGGGCAAGAGCCCACTGCAAAGAGAGATACAGCAAAAAACCAGCATTCACAAGGCCATTGGCACGAGCACCTGTAGCAAACCCCAGCAGAAGACAAGCTCCTATTGTGAATCTTTTCTCTAGTAACCAGAGGCCTGAGAAGGTGAGAGCTGCAAAGAGAGTCTCTGAATAGCCTGCAACCATAAAAACATTAGCTGGTGTCAGACAGTACATCAAGACTGCAACAAGGGCAAGTTTTCTGTTCTGCACCACCAAACGACTCAGTTTGTACAGTGCCACGGCACTTATGACAAAAAGAATACTATTCACTATAGCCACAGATAAAACTAATCGGCCATGCATTGTGAGAAATCCACACATAGGCCACAGAGCCGTGGCTGCCAGTAATCTCAGGATGAGAGGAAACAGAGGAAAGAATGCAAAATTGTGTTCATATATGTATCCACGTTCTGCAATGAAGATGAAATGCTCTGCATCCCAGTGACTAAGGCCGCCAAATAATGCTTCAATGACAGGGTCAAGCAGGAGAGGGGTCTCTGATCGCGGAGGGCTAAATGCATCTGCCACATGGTCTGAAATCACTGCATTCAGTACAGCCTGCAAAAGGGCACAAAATAAACAAACAGCAATTTTTCATATGCCCAGTTCTGCAGTAGGTGTCACTCGAATCTCAAATTCACAAAAAGCGCAAGCGGTTATTTTATGGAGCTTTATATCAATAAGTAATAATAAAAAATAAAAAAATAGAATAAACACAATTTTACTTTAGTGTATTTCAGTCGTTCATGTCAGTAACTTACCTGTAAAAATAGGGAAAGCAGTCGCGTGAACGTTGCAAACTGTACAACTGTCCACACGTCTTGATTTACACAATTGTTTGAAGGTGACATGTTTTACAGAAACTTTTATCAACGAAAACAGAACATTTCCCTCACTGAAAATAATAATCAAATTAGGCTCAGTAAATTAGCAGATACGATAAGCGAGGCATCCTTAAAACAAAATGAGCCAAAAAAAAAGGCAGTATGGTTTTTTTTTTCAGTAAGTTTGTAATAACAGCAAAAACATCGCTGTCGCAGTTGAACAACAAGACAAAGTAAATTGTATAGGCCTATGTCACACTTCCTGCTTCCGGAACGCGGAGTAGGGATTCAGAACTTCCGGTCAACAGTATTTCTCAATAAGGATTTAGATTATCAGCCATAATGTCTAAACCATCCGAGGTAGACTGACCACGAGCTATGAGGTTGTGAAACTAAGGTTTTTGCTCCTGTAGAAGCTATAAGTTCGTATGAAATCAACCTTGTTTTAAGAAAAACATGTTTTATCCGCGATCTTATGAAAAAAAACTACACTACCCACAATCCTAAGCGTAGCAGCAACGTCTGCTGATTGGTCCAACTCGCTGTTACCATAGAAACGTTTACCTTACTGGTGAACAGCCCGCCGCTGTTGTTGTAGTGTACCGGGTTGCTCTGTGTCAGGCCGTAGACAGCCATAACTCAGCTTTCACGCTTTTCCACTTGAGAGTTTTCATTTACCATCCGAACCACATCGTCATGTGACTTCAGGCAGGTTGCGGAGAGATTTGGTCCAGCAGTATCTATCGGACTCCGCCATTGTAAAACGCTAACCGGAAGAGCCGTATCCCTACTAAAAGACGTACTTCCGGTCTTCAATTTTTTCGTGACATAGGCCTATTCGTCTCATAAAGCCACTAAATGGAACGATAGAAATAACGACACGCACTTCCGTCATGCTGTCTTAAAAATGTCAAAATAAAAGTCCCAAAATCTTAACCGATACCATAGACCTGCTTTATATAAACCATTTATATTATATTACTTATCTTGCCCTGGAAATGAATACCTTCAAAATAGTTAGCTATTCAATTATTTTTCTACTGCATAAACGCAGAAAATATTTATATTTTGCTTCAGCTTTTCATGGTCTCACGCTCAACTATTTTCATTCATTTCAACTGATATTATTAACCACTAGTATTAGAGTAATATTGAATATTGCTAATTAAACTAATTAACGTACAAAGACAACGTTGTAAAAAAAAAACGTTTAAACTTTAATTTGATTTAACCTGCCATTCATAATCACATTCTAGGATAAATGGGCTGTACTTTATTGAATAAAATAAAACATCTAAATGAAAATAATCACAAACATCTTACCAAGATTTAATGTACATTTATTCTTACCACGTGGAACATATAGTATAAAGATTTCATAGTGAATAAATGATATTCATTGAGCCAAAAAGGGGAAAAAAAACAAGGAATTTACATTAAGCTACATAGTCTGAAATACAAATATGCAGAATTCATTTCACTGGAGAAAAAAATATCTCAACTGTGTTCTTCATCTAGAGTTATTTTGTTGTACCAGGAGACGAAATAAAATATTTCAGTTGTTTGCTGCACTATAGAGGAACCGTAGAGGCCAAAAGATGGTTCAGTTTATATACCTAGGGATTTTGATGCAATTAACCCAACTTGAGTGTCCGCTATTATTCAAGGATAAAAAAGGATAAGAAGCAAGAGTGTGAGAGAGAGAGAGAGAGAGAGAGAGAGAGAGAGAGAGAGAGAGAGAGAGAGAGAGAGAGAGAGAGAGAGAGAGAGAGAGAGAGAGAGAGAGAGAGAGAGAGAGAGAGAGAGAGAGAGAGAGAGAGAGAGAGAGAGAGAGAGAGAGAGAGAGAGAGAGAGAGAGAGAGAGGTGTAAATGTACAACATCTTATATACAGTACAGCCTCAGCTGCATCTTAAGTTGAAAACCAGTCCTAGGAGGTGATTTCTTTATAGGGGTCAATTCATACAATCAAGGGTTAAAGAGAAGAGGTCAGGGTGTTGTACGTCCTTGATACTTTGGGGGTTATTCTCCTCACCAGCAAACTAATGGTTTAAAAACGGTTTAAAAACGGAGCTGACTGAGCCAACATTTTCCCCACGTGGAACAGTGCAGTACGTTTGCAGTATGTTTACAGTTGTGGAGTAATGTACAGAAAATGATAACTCATTTCTGCTGTACACGCATCCAGAAAGTTTGACCGTGTAGCATCAAAATACAACCACCAAACAATGAAGAGTCTACCTGTTAATGTGAACAAGAGCTGTGTATTATTTGCACCCTCTGGGGGAGAACAAAAGAACAATTAACCCCAAAACTCACTGTAAACAAGACAGCAACTTTGGTAAATAGTTTGTTTTTTCAAGCTATTTATTTTATTCATTTATTTGTTTTATTATAAAAAAGTTATTTCACCTCAGACAAGGACACAAAAGTTGGGGTCCCTGTCCATGTCATCTAGTTGGCATCAGTGTTACAGTTTGTGTCAGTGTGTTGAGGCTCTGGTTCATGAACCACAGCAAATTCGTGACAACCTTCCCAAAGTGAGACGCAGAGAAAAGGGGGACCAGTGGGTGTAATATGAAAGGGCTTGCATAAATTAAAAAAACAAAACAAGAAACAGTCAATTTTCTCTGCTTTCAATCCCCACTCGCAAATGGGGAGGACAGGCAAGGGGAAGTACGAAAACCAGAGAAGGTGGAGCCATAGCTCCGCACAGCTGTCATGACTGGCCTATCAAAAAGAGTACATCACAGATGACATGGGACACCAATGAGTTCATGAGTGGGGAGACAGAAAGGTCCAGTAGCCGCGATTCATAGAGCGTAAACTCAGAGTGGTTCTCCTCCACCTTAGCGAGGGCAAGCAGAGCCCGAGCAGCCCGCCGCATCATGTCCACACTTGTTGGCTCAAAGTGTGACCCCTGCATGTGCAGTAAGGAACCTTGGCTCTGCTGGAACTGTGTAGCCGCTAAGCTGTCCTCCAAGAAACCCAACAGATTCCCTACACTGGCCTTCTGTACCGCAATGGCACGGGCCGCCAGGCTGTCACCCTGTGCAAGATTGGCCAGCAGCACAACCGCCATCTCCCGACAAACAGGCACCTTTCGCTCTCCAACTAGACGCACAAGGTTCCCAAAGAGCTTCTCTAATCTACTAAAAGGTGGCGTCGCCAGAATTAGGTCCACATTGTTGTCCTGAATGCTGAGCTTACAGAGGGTCTCCAGGACTAGTCTCTGGGGGGACAAGGCGCCATTAAGCCCGAGACTAGGGAAGGGGTCTTGGGCTTCGGCTGAAGGACAAACGGCCCAATGTAGCAAGCCATCCAGCAGAGGCAGGCAGATGCTCTCAGTGTAGACTGAGAAGTCAAGCTGGCCTGAGATGTTGGCAAGAGTGACTAAGCAATTTTCCCGCAGTAGCTCCAGACAGTCCCACCACCATTCATCTTTCTTGCTACCAAGACTCTCATCCAGCTCTTCTTCTTTTTCGTAGGTTAAAGGTGCCTGCTTTCGCTCTGGATGCAGATGGTGGAGAAGCAACAGGCGGCCCAGCAATAGCAACAGCCCTGGGTGCTTGGACATCTCCGAGTCATTGCCCGGGATGAACGAGAGGCTGCGGACGATGTTGGAGACACAAAGGCAGCGTCGGGCAAGGGAATCTTGCCAGTCTGAGAGCGTGACAAGAGGAGCTTCATCCTTGCTGTGTGGCTCATCTTCTAAAATGGCAATGCAGCGCTGACCCTGTAATGATGGGCTTGGAGGTGCTGGCCTAATGTTTTCTGGAGTTGTCGCCTCTGACAATTTTTTTTCTTGATCTTTCTCTAGGTGTGATGTCCCCTCAGAGGCAGTTTCTAAGCAGTCAGCAGGTCTGTCCTCCCTCAAATCTGAAATTCCGTTAGTCACTTTCTCAGTTGATGACTCTGGAGAGGCTGCCGGATGACTCTGGAGAGACTGCCGGTCCACTTCTTTTCGGTGCTCTTCACTGGATGAGGGCAGTGAAGGTGCCTGGCTGTCCTTCTGAGCTCCTCTCTTCCTGTCTGGGAACTGGGCAGGTAGATGCTTCCGTTGGTGCAACAGGTCCATCTTGCTTTCAAAGTGGGTCTGGATGTGTTCTGTTGTATCACCACCACCGATACTCCAGTGCAGAAGGCCACTGTCAAATTCCTGCAATCGGCCAAGCTTATTAGAGCAGTCCACCACAAACGGATCCTTCTTTCGCACAATCTTCAAGGGAAGCTTATCAAACTTGCTAGCCTGTTTAGGCTTCTCTTGAGCCACAGCCAACTCGAGACAAGGTGGCTCCGAAGTCTTGGGTTCTGCAGATGACTCCCCTTCAATCCCATGGCAATCTTCTTTCTTCACAGAGTCATCAAGCATCCTTGGCTTTTCTTCTTGTTTTATCTGGAGTGGTGTTGAATGTTGTTCTTGATGTTTTAACCTGTGCATTTCCTCTCCTTCATCTTCCTCCTCCGTTTCTCCATCTTCCTCCATGCCCTCCACCAATACCTCATCATCCACAGTGTCTTCATCTTTTTTGAGCACGCTGGGATCCAACAGAGCTCTTTGTCCTGGATTACCAACTTCATATTCCCTCAGAATCCCAAAGATCTCAATGAGACAACGGCGGAAATACTCAACGATTAATTCCAGGAAACCAGGGAGCTACAAAAAAAGACATTAATATGTTATTTAGGATGAAAACTTAAGTAATGGAAAATATACTTGTCATTTCCCCAAAACAACTCACCTGTATAAGGTTGAAATTCGAAATACTGTTGTCGTCATATAACAAGATGTTGATGGTGTCTAAAGCCCATGTGCTCTCTGCCAACAGTCCTGATTTAAGGGACATCATGACTCTCCATGCTTCTGGAGTGCCTACAAAAGTTGTATACAGTTATCTTTCCATATCTAACAGGTCTAAGGCATATAAATGACCAAAATGTAATTCACTACAACAAATAATGAACTCTTACCAATTTCTTTCATGGTAAGACGCCTGCGCGATTTGAGAACTGGCGGCGTAGCCTCAATTGATCCTGGAGGGAAGGATAGGTCTCTTCTCATCATTGGAGGCTGTACTGAGGGAGGTACAATGTGAGATGCAGGGACTGGAGGTCCCACCTTCTGCATTTTGATATTGCTGGGCATGTAGGGTGATTTGCTGGGGGAAGTCCTACTTTCCATAGGGCGAGGCATGGGCGTGGGGCTTGAGACCTGTGGAATGTGATTTTGCATGGTTTGAGGAGACTGGTAGTTGGACTGCAAGGGTCTGCTCATTGGTGGACCTGCGCTACCAGGACCATATGGGGGCTGTCGTGGCCCAGGCCACTGCCCATCATGATTAATGCGTGGTTCAGACGACATCATGTCTTCAGATCTGTTCATTGTATGGTACCCAGGTCCCTGGCCAGGACCAGCAGGTGGTCCTTGACGGTTAGGGTAACTGGGGTAGCCCATATCACCTCGGCCCGGCCACATGCCAGGTTGAGGACCGTCAGGACCAGACTGCATTGGACTGCCCATCATTTGAGGTGGCATGGAACCCTGGGAGTTTGGGCCTGTCCCTGCTTGCATCCGATCTCTTCCAAAAGGGAAAGGGAACTGATTCTGAGGACCGGGTGGACGGCGCTCTGAACCAGGGTAAGAACTGTTATACTGGTTAAACATTTCCTGCTGACCACTTGAGGGACCACTAGGGGGAGCCTGTGGTGGTGGCTGTGGCTGCTGAGCATTGTATGGCCCACTGAACATCTCACCGTCATGATGCCGTTTAGCTGGTGGGTAGCTGCCATCACCAGGCCTTTTGTAGTTCTAAATGCAAACAAATTATATAAAATATATGTCAAGGCTTTTAGTAAGATTTATTCATTATACTAACGTGAAATAGAAAGATATAAACTCATTCTATTAACTGCTTTCCTACCAATTG
Organism: Rutilus rutilus; assembly: GCF_951802725.1. Taxonomy (NCBI): domain Eukaryota; kingdom Metazoa; phylum Chordata; class Actinopteri; order Cypriniformes; family Leuciscidae; genus Rutilus; species Rutilus rutilus. The sequence goes on along the minus strand of NC_140230.1, from coordinate 25,743,882 downwards.
TTGTTGCGGGTACATTCCAGGCTGCTGATTCGGAAAGGAACCACCAGGAGGCGCACCCTGCCCAGGATACTGATTACTATAGGAATCATGTCTGCACAAGCACCATACGTAAGAGAAATCAGTATAAAAGATATAGCAGATATACAAATACAATCTTCATAAAAACCAACGGAGTAGTCGACTGACCGCTGCTGTTGCGGAGGGTAACGATTTGGTGAGTACATCCCAGATTCAGCATTGGAAGGCATTATATTTGGCTGTGGCACTCCAGGCCCCATGCTGCCATCTGTGCCCATCCCTGACTCTGGTCTACGCAATGCAGGAGAGGTTAGAGTTTATTGCATCATTTACATAGCACAAAAAAAAAAAAAGGATGAGTTTATTTACAAAAAGTAAAGATTTAGTATACCTTCTGTCATAGCCAGGGCCATATGGATACTGGTGCCGCTGGCCCATAGGTATGTTTCCCATTGGGCCTTGTGGTCCCCTGTTGCACTGATCACCGAGACTGCTGTTGGGACCCTGTCCACTAGACATGAACTGCTCTCCAACTAGGACCACAAGCACACAGCTCATTAGACCATGTAGCTAACTATGAACTATAATGCCTCGTAACACTATTATAAAATATGAACTGATATACAAGGTGTACAGGACAAATTATGTTACAGAAATACAACAAACAATACAAACCTTTACGCATACCACTAAAGTGGTCTTTGTTGGGTTCATAGGGTCCCATGCGAACAGGCATTTCCGGGGTGCTCATGCCTGACTGGTAGCCAGAGTTTGGGGTCATAGTACTTCTCCGTGAGAAGTCGCTATCAGCAAATGGATCTTGTAAGTTCACACTGCTCCTAAGAAACAGGGCAGGTAAGAAGCGGTTCACAGTCAAATGACACAGGCAGTAGCACAAGACAAACAAACAAAACTCACCTGCCACTTGGAATTGGGGGCATCTGGCTGTGTGGGGTGGAGGCAGGAGTAGGGGGTTTCAAGTCTCCGCTTTCCGCCATGGAGCTGCTGGTGGACTGTGGTGTCTGGGGCCCCTGGAGAGAGCCAGATCCAGCTGTGCCATGCAACAAAAAAAGGAGAGAAGTTTTGGAACGTTATACTTCTATGTTCTCAATTTATATGCAAGTACTACAACATCAATAGTACCACAAAACAAATTCCTGGGCGGGATTAGTGTCAAAAAATGCTCCCGTTTCATAAAGGATTTTTCTCACAAATAATGTGGAGAAATGCTCTAATGTTCTAATGAATCTAATGTTGTATACTCTCCAATCATATCTGTTAACATCTAACATGAAGGAAGATGAAGGAAGGATGGTATGATGTATTTGTTGCAACATTTTTTATAGTTTAAAAAATTACTGTTATTGAAGCAGCACCATTGATAAGTTCGTCAATATTAATTGATGAACTTATAATGGTGCTGCTTCAATAACAGTAATTTTTTAAACTATACAAAATTTAGCAACAAATACATTATACCTTCCTTCCTTCATTTTGGAATAGGGGTTTTGTTGCAGCAGTTTAATTGTTAAGATTTACCTGTACTAGCTTCAATTCATGGCATGAGACAAATCCAAGTCACCAGTACTCACCTGGGGAGGGAGGCTGAATTTTGGCCTGGTTCTTTTTGCTATCTCCAGATATAATTTCAGGTGGTGGGTCCTCTCCACGCTCAATCTTACATTCAAAAGCATACAGACATTGGATGTACTGCTTTTTCAGAGAGCTGGCGGCACTGCTGGAGGTCCCCACGTTCAGATTTGTGGCCAGCTCCCTCCATTTTTTGTTCTTATTAACCTGCAATTACAACAATGCCAAAGCATATAAGCAAACACCCTTGAGAGAAAATGAGTTGAGACCTTCAACATTATCAAAATGTGTATGGACAGGCTGTATATACCTGTGTAAGACCTCCAATCTCCTTAACGGACATGTAGAGGCGGAAGAGATCAAGGGGCTTACGTCCCACAGCTGGCAGGTTACTCATGCCCATGGCTTTTTCCTCTATGAAAGCCAAGTAACGGTCTACCCACATCTTTCTTTCTGGCTCTGGGCCTAGCTCATACAACCGAGTGATCTTCTCATTGGTTGTTGTGGAGGAACTTGACTTCTAGAAAGAAGCAGTTTATATGGAAGGAATTACACATGAGGTGCAACAAAGGATGACTGATTTCAGCTGTAAAGGCATTATACTTGCATCTAAATGTTAAGCAAACCTTGGATTTTGATTCTGTCTTGGGTGTACCCTCAACTTTGTTATTTATTTTCTGGGCTTGGTTAAGTTTCCCATCCATAGCAAAATCCGGACCAGGGGACATGCCTAGGAGAGAAACAGATATGTTAACCGTGATTTTAACCTGGCAAAAGATTTGACTTTACAATTGAAGTACTTTCATTTCTGCTAGGTTATGTAGTATACAAAAATAAACTTTTATTATTATCTTACCACTAGTGTTGTTAGACATGTTACCACCCATGGGGTAGGGAGAACCCTGAGTGTTCATCATCCCAGGCATGTTGTTCATAGAGGAGCCATACGGAGGTCCTGAGCCCATCATACCAGGACCAGGAGACAAATTAGTGTAACCTGGTAGTCTGTGAGGCAAAACGTAACATTTCAATTCAAATAGACTCGTACCACCAGTTTGTATGACATCCTGTTTGCTTTATTTTACAAATGCACAATGTTTTGTCGTGTTTTATTGTGAGTGAAAAAAAAAAAAAAAAAAAAACACCCTTTCTAATGATGTCTTACTCTTATCTGTATGACCATAAATGACGGAGTATTTTAAGTTGTTTCTGCTGTTATAATGAGACAAAATCATTTGACATTGTGCCGATTTGTATCGTGGAAGTCCAGTGATGAAATATGCGTGTCCTGGAAATGGGAAGCCTAAGCTTCACTAGCTGTCTCCTCGTGGAAAGGTGAAGTAGGCTCTTTTTCTCCTTCTCACTCATCTTTCCGTGATTTCTTGAAAAAAGCATAATATTGAACTTTGTGCATCCACTATTGTCACCGCATGTTAATGAATTCTCATGCGTAAAAAAAAAAAAAAGTTTTATTTTTCATTATTCTATTTATTTTGTTATTTTATAACACAAGAGGTGCTTTACAGTTTCATAGCTGATTGTGACTGTAGTGCATTCTGCTTAGTAATTAAAGTACTAAAAATCTGTTTTTTAAATGTTGTTTATGTCTATGTAATGTTTTTAATATGCTTTCAGACAAACCATGTACAAATTCACAAGTCAACATCATTGCCGAGTTTTTCCTCCTTAAAAATGTAGTGAACCAAACACAGTCTTAAAAACACGGTTTGAAATCGCTGGTGTTTCTTACGTCACAAACTACTTTGTAGCCAATCACGCCAACGTGTGGGCAGGGCTATATCATTAACTATGCTGCAAAGCAGGTGAGTCTCAAGAGAAGCCAGGTTATCCCGATATATTTTTCTGTTGATATGAAAAATTGGATACTTTTAGCAATAGTGTGTGAATTATGTATATGATGTATATTACAACATTATGATGAACTATATGCCTTTCTCCACTGACGTTCTAAGTTGTTAAAAGCGTTTCTATTTTTAGAAGGCAGCTGTCTGACTCTGAGATGGCGAAAGGGAACATGGTTTGTGGAACGTTAGGAACACATTATTAGCCGTTTGATAAGGTAGTCAAGCAAAAGGCTAATCATATTAATTACCATTATGCAGAGGTGGGGGACTCGAGTCACATGACTTGACTCGAGTCGGACTTAAGTCGCAAATTTTAGGACTTGAGACTTGCTTGACAAATATTTATAAAAGACTTGACTTGGACTTTATATTCATGACTTGAGACTTGACTCGGACTTGAGTTAAATGACTCGAAATAACTTGTATTCTGTTTATATCTGTTTTTGAACGCACCGCAACCTAACCACGTGACGCAGCAGGCAAGCAGAGAGTGCTAACAGGCTTGTTCGACTTAGAACTGGCGCTGCACAGACTAGGGGTGAAACGGTACATGTATTCGTATTGAACCGAAACGGTACGTGCGTCACGGTTGGTGCATGAATTTACACGGTATAAAAATAAATAACACTCACGTGCAAATTAATGAATGTAATGCGGAACTACTGTTAGATACGCAGGTTCTTAACGGTCACCTAATCTGTCCCGCCTTAGCTCTGTGGCTATAATGAACAGGCTGCGAGTGCGATGTCAAGATTGCAATGCTGAAATATGTTGCGTGTGTGTGTGGGTGTGTGGGTGTGTGTGTGTGAGAGAGAGGCGTGGGCGCGATCGAACAGTGGAAACATAAAAACATACTCTGTCATTTAGTTCATAGTACAGGACATCATTCAAACTGCAAAGTGTTTACTTATATTTGTGTACACTCGCAATAAAACACAACCTTGTGCTTTTGTCAAACTGTAAACTTTTTTTTTTGCAATCGTACACTGTCTAATAATTGGTCTTCAGTGTTAGACTTTGAGTGAAAAGCCTATGGATAGTTTTTGGGGATGCACATAAAAGATTGTATACACCTTCACACACACAAATAAAAAAATTCATACAGACTTGCGAACCCAACCATGCATCCACAAATAAACAAAACAAAAAATTTATAAAAATCTCGAACTTGCAAGAACAACCATGCACATGCAAACAAACAATACACTCTTCACTCATACAGATGCACACTCATTCACTCACAAATATTAAATCACACTCAAATCACCTCTCTCTCTCCACACACACACAAAAAAAAAAAAAAAAAAAAAAAAAAAAAAAAAAAAAGAGTCAAACTCAACCATGCACATGCAAACAATACACTCTTCACTCATACATATGCACACACATTCACTCACTTTAATCATACTAAATCAAATAACCTCTTTCTCTTTCCTTTCAAAAAAACAAAAAAAAAAACAGGAAATATCTAACTTGAGGATATATATGTTCATGTTCCATAAAGGGGATGCTTGTTTGAAGAATGCCATTTGGTGGCATAGAAACCATTATACTTGCATTGATTAATACTTTTTAATGGTTGAGGCATATTTAGGTACAGCAGCTGTTTCAATATTTTACATGCTTTTATGTTGGTCTAATTTCAGTTACATTTTAGGCTATGTAGTTTTACTTTTTTTTTATTAATTTTTTTTTATTAATAACTCAGCTGTATCTGGAGTCCTTTTGAGCAGAAATGCATATTGCAATTTTTTTGTTGCAAATAAAAATCCCATAGCCCGTAACTACTACAGTTTTAACTTATTTTAATATATAAATTCAGTTAATCGTCAAACATTTGTATGACTTGCCAGTGACTTGCTTAACCCAAGCTACGACTTGACTTGAATTGCTTGACATAAAGCAGTGACTTGATTTTCACAAAATTGACTTGGACTTGCTTGAGACTTGAGGGTTAAGAGACTTGAGACTTGAGGGTTAAGACTTGAGACTTACTTGTGACTTGCACATGTGTGACTTACAGTAGTCACTTTCAAATCCAGACTCAAAACACTTCTGTTTAGCTATGCATTTACTGAATGAGCACTGTGCCGCTGTTCGTCCGACTGTTTGTACTGTACTGTATTTTATTTTTTATTTTTCTAAACTGTTTTAATTATTCTTATTTCTTTTTATTATTTTAATTTCTCCTATGTAAAGCACTTTGAATTGCCATTGTGTATGAAATGTGCTATATAAATAAACTTGCCTTGCCTTACTCCCACCTCTGCCATTATGTGTCCGGCGTTGTAAAGAGTGATACCATTGTGCAGCGTTAACTATAGTAAGTTGAGTAAAGTTACGAGTGAAGCGAGTGGATCTCTGAGCTCGTGTGAGTGAGTGGAGGCAGGGCTAATTTGCAAATTGATGGTTTCGCGTATACTAAATGAAGCAAGGGTGTAGTTACATTCAAGCTATTTTAAGGCATGAAGAATTTTTTTTCCACTGGAAAAAAACATTTAAATATGTAATTTGGGTGATCAAAGATGAGTTTTAAGGGATAAAATGATTGACTACAGGGGGACTTTAACACACTAAAGGAAGCTACCTCAGGGGGAACTAAATGCCGCTAGGTGGAACAAACTGTAATGTGTTTGCATTACTGTCTGTACAAAATAAATTAAAAGAAACCTTGCATTGGGGATTTTTTTTTCTGTTGTACCGAACTCGTATCGAACCGTGACCTCAAAACCGAGGTACGTACCGAATCGTGATTTCTGTGTACCGTTACACACCTAGTACTTGTTAATGATACTGTGAAACTTAAGTTGTATTTCAGTTCTTGCGTACCTGTTGTGTATTGAGTTGGAAGGTCCGTGCTGCATTGCTGCGGCCTCCTGCGGCTTTCTGTTGAGGCCTGGAGGTGGGCACATCCCGGTTCCCACTTGAGGGGGTATGTTGCCCATATTAGGGCCCATACTGGGACTCATGTTGGGGCCCATGTTGGGACCCATGTTGGGGCCAAAGGGGCGTGCACCCATCTGGCCATGAGGCATCCTCCCAGAAGCCATGCCAGCAAACAGTGGCCCTCCTCCTTGCCCAGACATGGGATTCAAGGATCCGCCCATGCCAGGGCCTGGGTAATTGGCATTAGCCATGCCACTGTAACCAGGCTGCCTGGGGTAGCCTGAAGAGGAAGATGGGAAGTTATAAACAATACTATATAAATAATAGTTTTACAGTGACAGTAAGCCAGTTAAGTTCCTCAACACAGCACATTGCTTATGCCATCTTTTTGTAGAGAAAAATGTATATATTTAATAAGAAATCTAATCCAGGGTTACATTTTCTGCAATGAAACAAAAAGTCTGAAAACCACAATAACAGAATAAGCAGTTTGGTCAATTAAAAGTCAGCATTGGACAAATGTGGTGGGGTCTGGAAGCCTCATTGGTGGACTTCCAGGCCCTTGAGTGCTTTAGCAGCATGTAGCACTGCTGCAACCCACAGTCACTGTAGCTGCTCAACTGACGTGAGCCATGCTACGTCAACTCCCTTTTTTCACTAATGCTAAAAATAACCACACTGTGATCCACTGGTCGCACAAAGAGAAAAAGAGGGAGAGTGAGAAGGATTTGGAGGGACAGCAAGAAGAGAAGGAAAGAGAAAGACTAAAATAAAAGTCCAATATCTGCACCTCCACTACAAATCACTTCTCTTAACATAAGGCCCTTTTTAAAATGCAAATTTTTCTTCATTTTTTTAGATGATGTGAAATGTTTAGCACTATGCCACATACCTTGTGGTCCATATTGACCACCCTGAGGCCCATAGTTCGCCACAGAGTTGTTCTGCTGATAAGGAACCATTCCAGCATGCACCTGGCCTCCAGATGACTGACGAGGAGACAAAGCAGAGCTAGACTGTGGAGACCCATAGGGTGCCATCTGAGGGTTTCTCTGTATATATCCTGTGCAGACAACAAGATTGATGTATCGATACAATAGATAAAAAGTGAGCATGAAGATGGAAAACGAGTCCTGTCATTGTAAAGTAGGACTTATACAGAATGAGCTACCTCTCTCTTGGCCCATGCCAGGCTGATTCATCGAAGAGTGCATGATCCCATCAGACTGTCCACTTGAAGGGCGGGGAGGCATCTGGTTCCCTACAAATGAGAAATGCACAAATTGTGAGAAAAAAAAAAAAAGGGAAAAAAAGAACCACATTCTACAACTGAGATCAAGACGAAAATATTTTGTGACATTGTGTGTTTTAAATGTACCATTTTGTGTTAAAACTGGAGAAAAACAGATGGCAAATGAGACTACAAAAATACATCTTATATTTAATTTCGGTAAATATTCCAAATCCTCTTCATGATGACTCAAAGTGGTTTTAACACATTTTAGGATTTCTAAATAATTTAAAGTTTACTGGCTCTACCTGGCATCGTGGCAGGAGACAGAGGCCCAGAGCGAGATGCTGAGGCGCTGGCAGGCGAGCCCACCGGGGGAGAAGTGTGGGGGGAGAAGGGTGACTGTGCTGGATTGCTCTGTTCTCCTTGACTGCTAGATACTCCAGATGTGCTGACTCCAGGACTCAGAGCACCCTCCGTACCAGTAGGTAGGTCATCGATAGAACCGGATAGGTCCTAAGGAAATAAACCGTAAAGGTCAGAGAATCAGAAACTAAAGCAGCGATGGAAGAAATTATCTGTTGGTACTTCCGTTACATGTTGTGATGTACATCCGAGTAAAACAGATTATTGAAAAAGAAAAAAGAAAAAAGTAGTGAGGGGACTTGGTTCTGTCGAATAGTTTTTGATTGGATGGAGGCAGATATGAATGCAAGCTTGCAGTCGATCGTAAAAAAGGGGCGGGATTAAGCGCACTAAATGAAGTCTGGCATGTGTCACCAGAGAGAGGTCTGTCATTTCACCGGAAGATCAAGTTATGATACTTAACAAAAAAAAAACATGCATAGATGAATCCTTCACAGTAAGATCAATGACATGCATTTATAAAATGTATAGGGTAAATTTTCATTTCATGCCAACTTCAAAATCACTGCTTATTAATATTTAAATTCCCTTCGGAAGACAAAACAAAATGTAAGAGTACAACAAACAAACAAACAAACAAGACTCTGCTCAAACAATTCTTCACATCATTATCTTCAGCTTTCACAGATTTTTAAAGAATAATCGCTAAAAAAATAAATCCACATTCAGCAGCACAAGAACATATTGCAGCCTCTGGATAAGTTTTGTTTCTTAATTGTTAGGACAAGGCAAGATATAGTACATACACTGTACTGAAAATTAGCCCAAGGACTCACAAAAACAAAAAAGAATCTTAAATCAGCAGCACAATAGCCAATTTAATTGTACAACAAAACGTTTCATCTTCTTTAGAATAAATCTCCCAGTGGCAGCTTCTTCCACTCTGCAACAATGAACTCTGGCACACATTTTTTCTCTCTCTGACACACACACACACACTCTCTCAAGTGCTCTCGTACACATACAATCACACAGCCACAGGCTGCTGGCCTTATTTATCTCATCTGGGAAAAAATAAAAAATAAAAAAGTGAGATCACAGCGTCCCTGAGGTTGCCATGGCTACGGCGGTCGGCTGCACGTGTGCTGAGTCAGCGCAGCTGGGTGTCTCTCCATGTGTCCTTTTCAGACACAGTCTCGCAGGTCATAACACACTCAAATGCAATTATATCTCAGCGACAGAGGCAGAATTCACAAGGAAAGTAGATAAAAGGTGCCGAGAACCAATGGCATATATTTTCGCGAAAGACCACATGAAGTTCTCCATTTAGTAACAATCTCAAAGGTCCAACATAAAGGTGCAGCTGAGGCTGAATTGTGTTCACATCTTCAAGCTAATTACCTTGAACTATAAGTCAACATAAAATAGAACGCTTTTGACTGACACAACTTTGTGAATCCGCCAAATTCACAATGCATCTTTAAATGCGTCTGGACGCAGTCAACAGCCTGTGTGAAATGAAAGTGTCAGACTCACTGGTAGGCTGGAGGGTCTGCCCTGCATGTCCTCTGTGCTGCTCTTCGATGCCAGAGGCGGGCCGGAGGTTGGAGCGCTGGACTGGGAGCTAAAAGACTCCTGGGAAATCTCCTGTTGGGGAAAAAGTCATCCCAGGTCAGTCGAAATAGGTATTTAGGACAGTGGACGCATGCATAGATGCTTTTGCTTTCAGATGTTATGGGTGCGTTTAGGTCAGTCTCAATGTTAATAATTAAAGTTTTTGTTTTTGTACTTAAGAATAACCAGTTACAATACTACTTTTATTACCGTATAAGTCTGTGAATGCGGTGGCACTGTGAAATGAAATGCATTCCAGATTTTAAAATAAATGCAAAAGCCGTCATCCAATTTAGTTCAAACACACAAAGTGAATATTAAACATGCAATTCACATCCCACCTTTACATAGTAAATAAACATAGTAAATAGGTTGACAAAACATCATTCAGTGTAGAAAACATATGTATTTACACTTGTTATTGGCAGATACATTGTCAACACTTTACAATAAGGTTACATTTGTTAATGCATTGTGTATAAACTAACAATCATTTTCATGTTTGTTTTTTTTACAGCATTTCTTAATCATTCTTAATTCATGTACGTTCATAATACATTATTCTAAAAAAATATAGACTAAAATTCAAAGATTTCTTTTTTTCAACATTTTTGAAAGTAGTCTCTTATGTTCACCAAGGCTGCATTTGTCTCACCAAAAATACAGTAAAAGCAGTAATATCGTGAAATATTTTTTACAATTTAACTTTCTATTTTAATATTTTAAAATGTAATTTATTTCTGTGATGAAAAAGCTGAAGACTGGAGTAATGGCTGCTGAAAATTCAGAGTCCTTTCATTTTCATCCACCACTTGGATAAAAAAGCAGAAAGCTTAAGTTACCTGAGGAGGAGGAGGAAATCGCTGATACGGTGATTGTTGTTGTTGCTGTTGCTGCTGCTGCTGCTGCTGCTGTTGTTGTGGGGGATTCTGGGAGTATGACGTGGGCTGTCCCTGCGGCATCTGTCCGTGTCCCACGGGCTGCTGAGAAGCAGGTGTTGGCGTCTGCGGTGGCTGCTGTGATGGTGGTGGTGGTTGCGGCTGCGGCTGCTGCTGCTGCTGCTGCTGCTGCTGCTGCTGGGGACCTTGGCCAGGTGGGTAGCTGGGCTGGGGCTGGGGCTGGGATGCAGGAGGGGCCTGGGAGCTCCCCTGCTGTGAGGGCTGGGACTGAGGCACCTGTTGCTGTGGAAAGGGAGACTGGCTAGACTGGGATGCTGCTGAGGACTGAGAGTATGGGGAGTGGGACTGAGACGGGCCCGGCGATGGGCCGGGCATTTGCCCCTGAGGCTGCTGGGGCATGTGGGGTTGTTGGTAAGGAGGGCCAGTCTGTACATGCGGGCCAGATGACTGGGGTGCATGAGGTTGCTGTGAATAAGGTGCCTGACTTCCTGGTTGCCCAGGGGAAGGCTGGGGGTATGACGACTGCTGCTGCCCGGAGTGAGGCCCCTGACCATGCTGGCCATAATAAGGCTGCTGCCCCTGCTGCACGTAACCCCCTGGTCCCTGCTGTCCGTATGATGGCATCTGCGAAAACAAGTAGGATGGCACTAAAGATCATTACACTCATGGCATTTCCTACACTGATTTAAATCATGCGGATAAATGGACAAAAAAGAAACTTCTTTTCACATGCAATAGACAAGGTTCCCACTTCTTCTGACAAATGAATTTGCAACACTGACACTTGTATTCCTGTTAATTACTGTAAAGCTGCTTTGAAGCAATCTGTAGTGTATTAAGCGCTATAAAAGCAAACTTGACTTGAATTTCCATGACTTTTCCAGTCGTTCTTGATTAAAGGATTAAAAGATTTGAATTGCTACTTAAAAAAATAAAAAATTATAATAATGTACAAATGTCATCAGTGAGGCCAAAAATGTCCTTAGATTTGAATGTAGCAAAACAGAGAATAGCTCAAAATGTTTTAACACACAGCATAAGAAAAATGGATATTTCCACATCAGAAATTTCCATGACTCTACCAGGCCTAGAAATCAAAATATTTAAATTCCCTGATATTGTTAATATGAGTTTAAATGGACATATCAACACAGGGACAGAGTTTATTGCTAAAGTAACAAGATCAGATGGGTTTTATTTATAACCTGTACATAATGAGCCCAACAACATGTTATCCTTCATATTCCCTAAATAATGAGACATTTCTAAAAATTTAGCTTTTTTACCAGAAAGTGTGACCTTCTCTGGCATCACATTTGTAATAATTTATTAAGGCTAGGAATGGCTAGAGATCCCATGTCCCACCTGAGATCCCACCTGGGATACAATATGCTACATATTGCTATTTTTGTCATGTTTTGTAACACCAAAAACCAGCCAAGAATTAAACCATTTTAATTCAAATTAAGAACATAATTATTCTTAATCTTAGTCTTCTTTTCCTCACAAGAGCATGGACTCTGGGAGTTAAACATTTAGTTTGGTGCTGCTAAACTAACTTTAGAAGCTTAAAAAAAATTACATAGATACCAGTACATCGAAATCACAATTGAAGAACACTGCACAATAATCCAGTATTTCCCCCAACATAAATATTTTTATCCAAATGAGCGAGTGCATTGCAGTGTTACAAAATACGCATTATTAGTTACAACGTTTCCAGAATATTGTCATTTAATAACGAGAGTGCAGCACATAAAGCAAAAAACAGTATCAAATAAAAAAATAAAAAAAATAAAAAAAGTATAAATGCCGTAACATACGCCATCCCTGAAAGCCAAGTCAAAGTGTGAACCCTTAAAACACTGAGAAAGAGCAATGACCTGTTGGCCGTACTGCATACGTCCTTGCATGCCCATAGGGTATCTCTGAGGGCCAGGGGGCCCATAGCCCTGGCCTGGGTAAGCAGGGCCCTGCTGGGGCCCTGAAGGAGGCCCTTGATGGGGCTGCTGGGAGTAAGGCCCACCTGACCCATATGGCTGACCGCGCATTTTCCCCATTTGATCCATGGAGCCTGGAGTCTGTGGAACGAGAGTGACAAAGAGGTTTTGAGCAAAGGAACTCAGATAATGACAGAAAAGCATAAACTGAGTTTTACACAAAGACATCTACAAAGCCTTCAAAAACTCAAGGACACATTTTCCAAAACCATAAAATCCAACTATTATACTGTGCTACTGCACTCCCACACTGGAGAATTTGATTTTAAAAAGCCAGGGTGGAAATGAAAGAATAGCAAGGACAGAATAAAAATGCAAGAAACCACAAGAGAAGAAGAGAGAGAAGAGAACAGCCAGAGGGGGAAACGATAGTGGAAAAAGGAGAAGGAAAATGAGAGACAGCAAATAACCCTCTGCTGCCGATTCCCACGGTTATTAACCTGACCGTTACCTTGCTCAGTCTTAGTTAAGGAAGTCAACAGTGCTATATATAACTCATTTCAAATAGAGGGCAGTCTGCCGAATATTTAACACATCCCAGCTGTAGCTCTGCTTGAGCCGCGGCCAAGCCAGCTTTTCCTTTTTTTCGGAAAAAAGACGGCAATCTTGGCACCGAATGAATGACACAGGGCTTAATGACATGAGTGGAGAAGTCCAGCTTGACTTGCAATGAGATGAGTGCTGTTGCATAAAAGTCCAAAATGAGGGGTCATGTAAATATTGGAGTTGGAATAGCAGTCATGTTTTTGTAAACTAGCAAATATTGGGAACAAAACAACTGCACAAACATGGAACAAAACAACTGCACAAACATGGATGAACTAGGGCTGGCCAATATATCAAGTTTATAGAATATATATTGATATATCGTACAAACGACATAGGATGAGACAATACAGTTCATATCGATATACAGTAGTATTATGTTACAAGCCTATCTGAAAAAGTGCGGAGGACACGCAGTGAGCTGCTGTGGGGAAAGTGCATAATCCAATTTGTCCCAGACATGCTTGATGTTAAGGCTTCAAAATAACTTAAAGTTAACGCGGCTTGCCCCATCAGATGCTCTGACAGATACATGTGCCGTTTAATGCGTTTGAGATGTAGTGCGCGCAACTTACATTTCACAGGTACTTTTGTGTTATTTTTAATTTGGGGATTTTAACTTCTGTTTTTAGATTGTAATGTTGTTACAATGTTAGAATGTAATGTGATTCTAACCCTTTTTTGCACATAACATATAGCATAGCCTACATGTAGGGCTGCACGATTATGACAAAAATCATAATTGTTGACTATTCCCTTGAAATTGTAATTGCGATTATAAAATTACAATTATCACAATTTACATTGAATGATGTTTTAAATAGCTTTATACCAGTGGTTCTCAGCTCGTTTGGCCATGGGACCCATATTTGTCCATGGTTATCAAGCCATATATATATGGAAAAAATGGAAACAACAGTTACCATGATGAATTGAACCGTTAATGTAACATGGAAACTGCTCCTGATGAATAGAATGAACATCATAACTGCATGCAAATCCTTCTCAGCTAACACACGACGTACCAGTAACATGATTTATTGGTATTTTATAGTATTTATTTACACTTTTTTTTCGTGACTTACTAATTTACAACATAACCACATTGCATGCTTGTAGTTTCTTTTGCGCTTTATAGGCTATATTTCCTGACAGGACAGGAAAGTCTGAGGTGAGATACTTTTTATTTTAGCCAGTGTACACTTACATCCTATTGTGCTGGGTTCTCTGAAGTAGTCGTGATCCGCCTCTCACAACGTAACATACTTCAAACACACCTCTTGAGCAAGCAGAATAATGTAAGTGAACTTTTTTTTGTAATCGTGGCATCCGTAATCGCAATTAGAAATTCGATTAATTGTGCAGCCCTACCTACATGGTTACATTAAATCGGTTTTCATAGAATTCAATACGAACATCATTGTGCAGGATGTGAAATAAATAAATAAAATTATACAGAATTTATCCAAACAGAAAGAGAAAATACTGAGATAGCCTACTGTATATCACTATTCAGCAAAAAAAAGAAAGAAAAAAGGATGAACTACAGGATTCCCAAAGATGGACAACAAAATACAGCCAGTTTCCAACATCCATTCCTTCTGAATGCAAAACATAGCAGTACGTTAATAATAATAATCTGACTGATTCAAACATGGCTGCCTAACACTTTTAACGCAAAAAAATAAATAATAATTTTTAAATAATAACAACAAGTGAATGTTAATTTAATTAATAACGTCCTTATGACTTAACATTAGTGGTCAACGATCCTGTTCTCTTCCAGGGGGAAAAGAAATGCCTTGTTGCATTGAATTATAGTACTTCATACTAGTAATAGACTTACTCACACTTCAACAAACTCAATCACATCAGACAGAAAATCACATCAGACTGTTTTTTCTATCATAATTCTCCCTGTACATTCACAAAAATAAAAACAACAACAATCAGAAGCATGAAATATTACGCATACATTCATCCATATCGTCTGTTGTATTTTCATAATGTGAAATCTAGTATCCAACATGAAAAATTAAATCCTGAAGGTCAGCTTATTACATGATTACAAAACAGCCAAATAAATACTCCTCACCTACACAATATGTTACAGTACACAATATACAGTATGAAATACAGTTCAAAGTTTGGGGTAAATAAGATCGGTTTTATTCAGCAAGGATGCATTAAATTGCTCAAGAGTGACAGTAAAGGCATGTATAATTTTATAAAAGATTTCTAAATGCTAAATTATGTTCTGGTTTCCACAAAAATATTAAATAGTTTCAACATTGATAAGAAATTTTTCTTGAGTGCCAAATTTTAGAATGATTTCTGAAGGATCATGTGACTGAAGACTGGAGTAATGATGCTGAAAATTCAGCTTTGCCTTCACAGGAATAAAGGGCATCAAATATATAAAAATAGGTGATCAAATAAATGTAGCCTTGGTGAGCATGAGACTTCTTTCAAAAACATTTTTTTTAACAATATTATTTACCCCAAACTTTTGAACCAGTAGTGCACCATATTACAGCATGTAAAACATATGGCTGGGTGACAGATTGAATATAAACAATAAAATTAAGCAAATGTGTGTATTATGGTGATGGTTTTAATGAGCTTTTTAATTGGCCATTAAGTTTCCTAAAGAGTAGAGTCAAACAGATTCATGATCCCCTTTTTAACTCCAAGGATGAAAGTTATCAAAGATATTTTAAACATGTCTCTGACACTTTAAATGTATGCATAAAACATCAAATGGCTGAAAAAATACAAAATAAAAATCAAGATATACAATGACAGGTGTAGCTATATTTGCCAAGATCCTGTCATACATTAGCCTATGTTTTTAAAATTTCAACATTTATCTTGAATCATGCTACTGGTACGATTATGACACTATATTAAGCATCAGGTGATGATAATTATTACGATAATAAAATATACTCAAGTCCATTAGGCAACAGATCAATCATTGTAATATTAATGTGATTATTTTGGCATAATTACATTTTAGCTTCCTTTTAGAAGATAGGTGAGCATAACCATAAGTGTAGTTGCACACATTCATATTACATTTGAATCTCACACTGATATCACAAAGCCCTTCTTTTCATCTTGTAGGCCTATCCGATGACCCAGAACATAAAAACAAACACTGATTTGGGTTTCACAAAGTCAAATGACAAAGTACAAATGACGCATTTATGCCAATGCTGACAATAAAGCGCTATTGTGACAAATTTGAAATGCATATGTTGATATAAAGTGTTAAATGTCTGATGGAAGCAAAACTAGGAAACAAATTGACAACAGTAAAATTCAGTGAACACTTTTAAAAGACCCTTTGTTTAGTCTTATTTTTAATTTTGCTTTTAAACATAATTTCTTCTAGTGAATTCAAGTCAGATTTAGTAAAAATGGATGGCACAATCTGTTTGTTCTTCACAGATGACCACTGACTCAAACATGACCAACGCTTAAACATCATCACTGAATGACACAGCATGAAAAATTAACAGACAAGAAAGTACACTGTGTTGTCCTATCAAACACGATGCATGTCTAATATCTAAGAGGCTTGTTTTGAATTTAGCTTTGAACAAACCTTGAAAGGTCTACGGCTGTAAACGCTCTAGAGTGTGAAATGACTGTGGGCAAGCTGACAGTTTCCAGTGTCCGAACGGAAAAAATAAAATAAATAAAAGCAGCACATGGCTAATCTGCATAAGATAAAGTGAGGGCTCCCTTGGCAGGAGAGGCTGCTGGACGGGCGCTGTGATTGGCCACGCGGGGATGGGGTGGACACTGGAAGACTTACAGATCGACTGAAGCTGCAGTAAGCATAACTCTGTTTGAGATTCAATAAGGCCAGTATAGAGTCAGAATTCAAAGCTACAGCAAAATGAAACAAGCTAAAATAATCAAGTTCTGTACAAATTCTAAATGACCTACACTACTGGTCAAAAGTCAGTAAGATTTTATAATTAATGCTTTTAGTCTGCATTAAATTTATTAAAAGTTTGTGACAGTACTTTTACATTGTTGCCAAAAAAATCTAGGCCTATTTCATATAAATGCTGCTCTATACAAGAATACTAAAAAAAGTAGTTTCCACAAAAATATTAAGCAAAATAACTTTGATAATTATAAGAAATGTTTCATGAGCAGCAAATCAGCATATTAGAATGATTTCTGAAGAATCATACCATACTAAGACTAATGATGCTGAAAATTCAGCTTTGCGTCACAAGAATAAGTTACATTTTAAAAGATATAATATTATAATATAGAAAATAAATGCATTGCAGACATATTTCAAAAACCTTTTTAAATACCAACCCCAAACTTTGTGAACCTGGTGATCATGATCTGGGTTTTAGTTAGTGTGGTTATATGGATTAAAATCTAATCAACAGATTTTTCATCATGATACCGGATATATTTTTGGCCCATTTACAGATGCTGTGGAAATTGAGGACCAAACCATCAAACAGCTCTTCTTTGGCAGTAACTTAAACCCACAGATCATACTTCACTTTGACAAGAACTTGTCTATTAAATAAGAAAAAAGTGTGCAAACCCATAGAGATCCAAATCTAGTTTGCAAAAAGCATGGATAATGGTCAGATTACTAAGGACATTCATTAAAAAAAAAAAGGCCCATTGATTTTGGTATTTTTTCACAGGTTCTCATACTTCACAATACTACTTCCGATTAATTTTCTTCAATGAAGAAAATTGAGAAACTGAGCAAAAAGAAAACCTTGCAAATCACCAAGTTTCAACCCCCTTATCAGATGCACAGTTTGCACAGCGACAAAACTGAAGCACATGTAGCCTCAACTTAGTATTAGAAACTAAGTTAACTGTGGTAAACAGATGCAGTTCAACCTTGAAATTGCACTTAAAAGTGTTTGGACATCAAGACAAACAATCATGATAGGGACCACATGAACAAGAATTTAGCATGCAGTGAATGACCAGACAGGAAATAGTGCATACTGTAAACAACTGGCATGAATTAAAGAGTTCAAAAAGGGTTTCTAGCTCAATATCTAACAGGCTAGAGAAATAAGACACAGGCTATTCAAATGTCTTCAATAATCAAAACTTCAAAACTGCACTAAAGCTTACCAGTCGATGAGTGGCAAAGTTTGAGTTACAATTTCCCAAGTTGGGAAAAAATATCTTGGTCTAGCGCACCATCACAACAGATACGAGCAACAAGATTTGCAAAAATTATAAATGAATTACTATTTATATGATCTTTTCCCATACATGAAATATTAATAAGGATAACTGACATTAATCCTTTATATAAATGCATTTTATACGCATATTTTACACACGCATCATATAAGTTGTATAAAAGTTTATAAAATATTAACTGACAACATGCTGTTAAAAGTATCAGTGTCTGAATACAACCCTCAGTTATTAAATTAATAAACTCCTACTTCCCAACATGTATAATTCACCCTAAATATACGCATCTCATTAATTTCACATATACATTACATGACTGAAAGAGTGAGGGAGGTGAGGAACATTAACTAATCAGCAAGTGTTTCTGTTACATCATATGCAATTATAAATGGCCAAGAGCACAGGATGCAGAGCCAATCAGATCTCAGCGAGCATGTCAACCCAAGACCAACTGTCTCCTGCCTTTGACAGGAGGATTTTACCTCCACAATTCAAATCCCACTGCAAACCAATCTGCACTTACTCAAATCACTGGGCTTGTGTTTACAAGCTGCGCGCATAGAGACCGACATTCAGTTGGAGTCTACGCTTCGAAACTAAAGCTTTTCCTCGTCAAATATACTAGTAACGTCATTTTAAAGTGCGTTTAAATACATTTTAGTCCAAAATAAGGTTAATTAGTCTGTTTTTCTCGACCATAGACGCGTGACACGCACGTATCGGTTTACACAACACGGGTTTTTCCACATGAAATATCCGCTGATTTTATGTTAATAGCTCTCCTAATTAACATCAGAACTGACAAACAACACACCAATCGGATACATCTTACATATTAGGTAAATATACAGAAGAATAAAGCAGATACAACACAGAAAGGCCTAAGAGGGAAAAGCTAAATGCGTTTAAGCCTCCTTGATGGAGAAGTAGCTTGCGCTAAATAGGCATTTTCAACCGGAGATCTACCTTCAACTCATCCAATAATAGCCAACCGTTTTCGTCTCACAACACACGTCCAGCCACGAACCTAGTGAATTTTCGAAAGTTCCGTTATTTAAACTAAAAATAAAGAGTTAAATGATGAGCTGCTGTGGAAAACCAAGGAGGCAGCCATTTTATAGAGTCTCTTGCTTAGACAATAGCAAGCACAGTGCGTTTCAACCACTCATGACTTGAGCAAAGCCAGAGAGATGCAGTTTTACAAGGCATTAGGGTTGTAATTTTACCTGATTTCTACCCAGGGGCTGCCCGGTACTTCCAGGACTCATGGGTGGCGGGTGATGGGTCCTTTGTTGCCAACCCGGATGGCCCCCACCGTACTGCCCGCTGCTGCTGCCTAACGTTATATCTGCTGGTCCCTTAACACCGTCCTGGCTGTTGAAGTCGCTCGGTGGGTAATTCGGGTAGCCCCGGCCACCGCTCGGGGAGGTGAGGAGCTGGTTGAGAGTCGGGGTGGATGTTGGCTGCGGGTTTCCCATGTTATACCGCTGATTGCTGTAAGATGCAGCCGCTGCTGGCTGCTGCTGTTGCTTGGCTGACTGCCCCCCTACCGCCTGAGCTTGAGGAGCGCTGCGCGGAGAGTTCATGCCGTAGCTCTGGCCCGGGTACGGGCTCCGGTTCCCGAACGGACTGTAGTTGTTGTACTGGTGGTTCGGGAAGCTGTGATCATGGGAGTTGGGTTGATATGAGTCCATCATGCTGCTCGACAGCGCGCCTGGCCCCGCTGCAGCTGCCATGCCAGGGCTTTGTTGTCCGCCATGTTGATGAAAAGGGGCCCGTCCGTAGTGCTGCGCGTAGCTATAGGAAGCTGGCTGAAACCCGGGCGCGTGATGGTGTACCATCCCGGGGTGGTTGTTCCCCTCCGGTCCGGTGGTCTCATTTTGATTATTGTTCACCCTCGACGGATTCCCGTTGCCGTTCTTCATCTCCGACTCCCCTCCTCCCCCAGCATTTCCCACATCGGCCCGGTCCTGCAGTTCCCCGCGAGCCGGAGATCCGCTGTTTAGTCCCGGTTCCTTATTTTCCTGCTGCTTCTCCCCCGGTACCGACTCCTCCTTTGGGTCTCGATCCGGTTTTTTCAGCTCGGAAGGCGGGCTGGTGTTGAGAGAGGTAGCGCTGGCGACCTGAGCGGCCATGATCCCCCCCCCTCTCCCTCTCGGCGAGTCGGTCACAATCAAACGCGAAACATTGAATGTAAATACAATAGTTTTACAACAATTTACCCGTGTCCCGACTCATCCCCACCCCTTACGCCGGACCGAATCCGGACTCCACCGTCGGCCCCGTTTTTTAGACTCTCTCTCACCGAGTTCCCGGGAAATGAAATTTAACCGACACGGAATTTGTGGGGGTTCTGTTGCAGAAGTAGACTACAGCCGAGGAACGGATCACACCAGCACGAGGCTCACTTAGATACAGCCATTTTACCGAGGTGCGCTGAGACCAGTAAAATATGGCTCGGATTCTCTTCGGAGTGCGGAATGGATTCGGAGAAGGGGGGCTGGTGGGGAGGGAGGGGGGTGTTAAATTGACGTTGCATAACGGCAAGGTTGAAAACGGCTCCTAGAACGGATTTTGGTGGGAAAACTGTGGCTGTAGTGAACTGAACGTAACCATATAATCAGGCATTACCATGGCATTGGTTGTATGCATTCTCCCCATGAAGTAAGCTTGTCTTACTGGTTTTCTCTAGTAATTGCAAAAGTCTGCAGAGTGACACACTCGAAAGAGAAAGAGCTTCCCATATCTTTTGAGGTTGTCAAAGACTGTGTGTCTTGTATTTTGACACAAAAACATGAAAAAACCTACGCAAGATAAATGTAAATACACTCCAATTCAATTCACTTTTATTTGTATAGCGCTTTTCACAATACATATCATTTCAAAGCAGCTTTACAGAAAATGTGTGTCTACATTACAATTTTGTCCAATTAATGGATTTCAGAAATGTAAAATACACGGTTAGCTAACAATGTATTAATTTAAGACAGAAATTTAATTAATGAATACATGTTTTTAACAAAAGGATTACATAGAAAATAATAATAATTAGGTTAATAATTTCCATATTGTAGGGCCTGTACAGTACATGTTAATGTTAATACATTTAATTTATCAGTACATTTCATTATTATTTTATATAAAAAAAACTATTTTGGTTTTCACTTTCTGCAAAAGAAAGGCCTATAAGAGTCCTGAAGTCAAACCGGTTAAGAAACTGTTTTAGGGGGTTGTGCTGATTGAAATGCGTTAGGAAAGTAAGAGAAGGGAGGGTTGGTGGTGGGTTGAGCTAGTCTGCAAGCAGGAAGTGAAAATGAAAAATGAGAGGGAGGGAGAGAGTACGAGTAAAGAAGAAAATCAGATAAACCACACAAAGTGGTTGAAAGGCAGAATACATTATCATCAGAAAATAAGCCAATCTATTTATACTGTGGTTCAGTTTGGTATCTAAAAAGAGATAGAGAAAGGATCTCTGGGGAAAATATCTTTTTAGGAGAGAATAACACACCGTCTCTCGTTCTCTGCTCTCCCCACCCCCTCTCTCCCTGCCTGCCTCTCACTCGAGCTGAAGCTTTGCTGCTTGCAAAAGCAGCACAACTCTGCTTTGGTATCTCAGTGTGGGGGATGGGCAGAGCAGAGCAGCACAGCACAACCTTAATGCAATGCAGAGCCGCTAGCATTGCTGGCCAACTCTAGTTGTGTCCTGTGAAGTAGGGAGATCCTCTCTGGCACTTTTTAAGAGTATATTGAATCTGGGAAATGTAATTCTCCCTAGTGAAATGTATACATATTTCATCCTAAAGCAAAGAATATGGAAATCAGATGAATAATTTATGGAAACTGTGATATAGTGTTTCATATGATTTGGAGAGCTAAAATCTCTTTGTTAATATTTATTTGAAACCGTCGGTGAATGATAGAAAGAAAAAATATTTGATGGATAATATGGATAGTATAATAAATATTTAAAGCGTAAATATATTATAAATCATGCTGTTATTTTATACAACAAAATAGCTGAAACAATTGTGAAGATAAAGTTAATTTATGATAATGACATTTTCTTTCTATACAGTAGCAAATTCTTTTTATACTAGCACATTGTTTACATTTTATGCCTTTTACCAGATGCTTTTATCAAAACAGCATTTTAACAGTGCATTCAAGGCTGTCATTTTAGCATCATTTATACGGGGTTGGACAATGAAACTGAAATACTGGCCGATAGTGTTGAAGGTTTTACGCCTATCTTCACTGATTTTACATTCCATCAATAAGAGCAGAGTGTGAAGGTTGAATTAGCAGAGCAATGGCACAACTGTACATACAATATTGTAATCCACACAACATAATGGGAGACATGTTAGAGTTCAAAAGAGGACAAATTGTTGGTGCGCGTCTCGCTGGCTCATCTGTGACCAGGACAGCAAGTCTTTGTGGTGTATCGAGAGCTATGTCGGCATACCACCATGACGAACCCAGTGTTGGGGGTTACGTAATCAGATTACTTTTTTTTAAAGTAACGCATTACTTTTAAATTTACAACGAAATATCTGAGTTACTTTTTCAAATAAGTAACACCATTTATTTAGCCTACTGACACCTCTCTTGTGGAGAGAAATGCAGAGGCATTGTGTGCGCTGGGTAAACATGATCTTATTGTAGTAGACTAAATGTAAGCAGGCCTTTATACTCATCTCACAGGCACTAAAACAGATTCAATATTCATCAAAAGGAATACAAAAAAGTTTGCAAAAATGAAATGCAAACTCAGAATATTATGCAAATATGTTAAATAACACATATACACTATGTATTTAATCTTATTTTATTAACCAATGTCTTTGCTGCTGAGTGCTTACCTTCGATGATCCAATTCAACCATACGAATAAGCAAAAATTACTTTTATATAAACATCATTTTTGTTTCATTTTTTTTTTTTTTTTCTGAATATTGTTTTGTTTTTGGTATTAAAAAACAAACAAGCAAACAGTCTAGGTGAGAAAAAGTAATGCAAAAGTAATGTAATGCATTACTTTATGTAAAAAGTAACTAAGTAACAATTAGTTACTTTTTTTAGGGAGTAATGCAGTATTGTAATGCATTTTTTTTTTTTAAGTAACTTTGCCCAATACTGGACGAACCACGTCCAACAGAGTAACTGTCGACACAAGAGGAAGCTGTCTGAAAGGGATGTCCAGGTACTAGCCAAACGACATAAAACCACAGCTGCCCAATTCACTGAAGAATAAAATACTCTCCTGTTTCTACCAAAACTGTTGTGCTACTCGTGCTAATGCCAAACGTCGCTTTCAATGGTGCCAGCAGAGGAAATCTTGGGCTGTGGACAACGTGAAACACGTATTGTTCTCTCTCTCTGAGTCTGAGTCCATCTTCACTGTCTTTCCCACATCCGTGGGAGTTATGGTGTGGAGAAGCCTCAAAGAGGCTTAACATTCGGCCTGTTGCGTGTCCAAAGATCAGTGAAGGTTTGAGCTGCAATATCATGGCATTCCCTACTGTGCTTGATGGGCACGTCACTGCCAAGGTCTACTGAACCATTCTGAAGGACCACGTGCGCCTAATGGTTCAATCGTCCTGAAAAGGATGCTGTGTATCAGCATGATAATGCACCAATACACACAGCAAGACTTGTAACAGAATGCTTTAATGAACATGAAAGCAAAGTTGAACTTCTCCTGTATAGTTTAGTTTTTAGTATTAGTTATTTTAGTACTTAAAATTAAACTAAATGAAAATGAAAAAAATATATTATTTATTTATTTATTTCAGTTAATGTTTATTTTATTTTAAGTAATGAAAAGTTGTTGTGGTTTTAGTATTAGTACTTTACAATAATAAGGTATACATTTTATACCTAGTATTCCCAACTGTTTTACACTTTGGCGATTCTGTGGCTGATTGGTATGAATTTGTATCTCATTTGTATGTTTTGGAATGATTCACACTGTACAGATTCATAGAAAATCATCTACTCGTAACATGTTTTCCTGTGAGATCAGTTTGGTATTCCGGATCAAACCCATGACCTTAGTGTTGCAAGCATCAAGATCTACCAGTCAACTACAAAACACACAAATATGTTTTGAACTGTGATATTTACTCTAAGTAATCTTATAAATGATCCACATATTTAGAAGATATTTTAAAAATCTTAACATTGAGATAAAGACAACAAGTAATTAAATCCAATAAATTGTGCTAAATAGTGGAAATGTAATGGTTGCAGATTTTCCGTCTAAACACTGTCATTTCAAATATGTCGCTCTTTGCCTAAAATGTTTGTGAGCAAATGAAATCTTAAAGACACATAATGATTTTGCTGAGATTTGCAAGCGAAAAATGAAAGCCAAACAAGTGCAGCTTTCATCTGTCCTTGTTTGTCAACAGTTTTAATGAGGCAGAGTACAAAGTATGTCACATTTTATGTGTAAACAAAACCATGTGTACTCAAACCCTTTCATGACCCTTGGTGCGCCAATAAGCCACATGTATACACTGCTGGTAAAGGGAGGAAACTGCTCAGCAGAGCCCTTCATTCAATCAGAGTTTCATTCAATCCCTTGTTCTCAGACACACCCCCACATGGGAATCCATAAAGTAGCAAGAGCAGACACAAGGAAGTTGGTCCTCAGCCAGCAGGTTGCTGGGCAGCCGTCACACACACAAAATTACTCTCTGAAGTGTGCTAGGGAAGGAAGTGCCACTCCAGAGAGCCATAGGAAACCATAACTGTGGCATACACTCATGACATTTATAACAACACAAATATTTATGGTGACTTCATGATGACTTCATTTGCCTGAGGAAAAAAAAAAAACACACAGGCTTATATATATAAAAATCTAAATATATAACTTTTGTGTTGCTTTCTTTTTCAGGTTCTTGAGAAAGCTCCCAAGGATTTCATGTGATTTTCAGACAATTAGTACAAAAATGTACTAATTTTTATTTGTTTATTAGCCTAAATATATATATATAAAAAAATTTGTCTCTGTCAATTTATTTTGTCAACGGAATTCAAAGATCATGAAATCATAGACCCCAACTGAAAGAAAATGTGCAAAATAAAATATTTCCTATATAGCAGCATCTTTTCTTTTAGTTCAATAGCCACACACCAACTAGTTCCTGTCAGACTGAAATATCTAAACTTCTACAATCACCCTATGATGACTAGAGCAAATAAAGTGTCAAGCTTGAACATACTCAGAACCTGTTAAGCAGAAACAGATTTCACATTGCCAACTCCATTCCCTGTCTGTCTCCTGTTTTTACCCGGCGGATTCGACTAAAATGTGCACTGGATCATAAACCGACATTGATACCGCTTTGGCACATGAGGTTCTAATGACATACACAGTGTGCAATAGCATAGTCCACTCCCCACACAAGAATATTATGATATGTACATACTTTTTCAGTTACCTATAACAGTATATCACAGCATATATAGATATATAGTTAACTTATATAGATTATACCAAGTCATCTGACTGACACAAGCGGTTTGAGCAGTCTATGTTTTTGAGACAGCAATATAATTTCTTTATTCCATCCCGCGTTTTCCATGGTTCCCAAACCGAGTGCGCTAAGAGGCGAAGCACTTCTTTCTGGTTCCCGGAATACTTCCGTGGCTCGCACAAGTAGCCTCTATGTGTTAAGGTGACTGTTGTGTATATTTATTCCTGCGAGAGTATTCCTTTCATACATAAGATTAAATTACTAGATAATATTGTACTGATATTAGCAAGAAACACCTGACCAAAAGACAAGTTCTACAAACACCGAGCACAAGTAGACTATGTGTTAAGGTGATTGTTGTGCAGATTTTTTCTTGAGGAATGCTGTGGCACTTTTTTATACATAACCTTAAATTACTAGATCATATTTTACTGATATCAGCAAGAAAAACCTGTCCAAAAGACAAGTTCTACAAATACCGAGCACTATAACATAGTTGTCATGTCTCCCTCTCGTGTACAATGCATTCCTGTATTCTTCCGCGGGTGAGAAGGCCTTTTCAAGGTCCAGACTACACATGATATGAAAGGTGTTCCGGCTCTGCCACAAGTTCGCAAAATACGCGCCCTGTATCATGAGAGCGAGTGAGAAAATCTGCGCAAATTATTAAACTAAATCTGAACCTTTTATACTGTTTTACGAGGGTGTAGCTAATAATAAAATAACCAGCGTTCACTGACTGGCGAATTGTTGCCATTTTCATACATTTTGTTGTCCAACGAATTCCAAACGAATTGTTACCAATTTCACACATTTAAGCACAACAATAACATGTTAGTTTAATGTGAGCCATTTGAATTGTACGGTTTTAATACTGTCATAGTACTAAAAATAAGGCGACTGTAGTTTCCTAAAATTCAATAAAGGAAGAAAAGCTGACTTGTGTGAACAGGTAGCCGTTACGACTGTGACCTCTAGTGGTGATACTTTCATTGCGTTTACACACTGAACTTTAAGCTGCTCATAAAAGGAAGTCCATGAATTTATTTATGGATCATATTTTTAAAACCCAAACACAAGATGTAGATCTACAAAACTGAGGACTCAGTTCCCTTCTATCTGTGCCACTTAAATTGAGATAAGGATTCATTTTTACTGTGGATCAACAGTACTTTGCTTAGACATATCCATTGTTTTGTTGATAAAAAAAAAAGAAGCTTTTTTTAATTAGAAAAGTTATTACAAAATAAAATTGTATTTAATTATTTACCTTGTGAACTCACATCTAATAAACTGAATGGTCTAGTTATTGCTTATGTTACTTCATTTTGAGACATGCATCTAAAACTACCGGTATTTTTAGTGCTCAAGACAATGATTTCCTTGTTGTTACTAGATGCAAATCAGTATTTTAACGTGGGGAACAAAACAATAATTTATAAAAATTCTTAATGAATTTTACTTGCTCCTTTGTGGAATTTCAACATGTCTACAGTGTTTTAATTTGTGAAATAAGACAGTTCTGCTATTTTTTTATTTTATTTTTTTAATCAATATAAAAAAAGGGTTACAAATCCATGACTTCATCCTCCACAGTTTTCCCAGCGGCCTCCACATATTTCTCCTGTACACCAAGAGTTCTGAGATAAATTGTTAAGGACAAGATTGCGATTGCATAAATGAACGGAAGTGTTAACGTAACTTTCACAAAAACAGAAAACTAAACAGTATGATAAGGATACGTGCTGAACTGGAAGTCTGCTCCAACAGCAGCAGACATCATGGCCTGCATGTTCCTCTCCTCCAGGTCTCCAAAGCAGTAGCCATTGGCTTTGTCCACGGTTCTCAAAACTTGCATCATGCTTTCCTTGTCCTGTAGAAAAACAATGGTCAAAAGATATACATTTACATTCATGTATTTGGCAGGCGCTTTTATCCGAAGTGACTAGGGGTGTTTTCACACTTGCCAGGTTTGGTTAGATTAAAACGAACTATGGTGAGATTGATCTGTAAGTGTGGTTTATTTGAATACGTGTGAACGCTAACATCCGAACCTTGGTGCACCAAACAAGCAGACCGAGACCCCTGAAAACGAACTCTGGCGCGGTTCGACTGAAATATGAATGCAACACAGAGCAAAGACATCTAAACAAACCAAAAACAGGACATGAGGTCACAAGATGCGACCCTAAAAAGTTTAGCCCAGCACACAGCATTGATTGGGATGTTCGGTAAGTTCCATCACAAAATATATATATTTATTTTTTAATACATATACTTTGGGGTCGGTGTTAAAAATGACAGTGTGAATGCTAAGCAAAACAAGACTAACCCCCGGTTTCACAGACTAAAATGCATTTTTGAGCTGTTTTAACTGAAAGCAACTTGCACTGGCATATCTTATATCATTTTGTTATTGGAATTATTTAGTTTTGCCTCAAGATGCACAGCAGTAATGTTTTTTTTTTTTTAATGCACATATATAAAAGCTACTTAAATGTCCTAATTGAACTAAGGCCTAATCCTGTCTTAATCTAAGCCCTGTATGTGAAACCAGGCCTAAATGTGTCACTTTCTTTTTTGGTTCGAACCAAGACAACCGAACTACAACTGTGTGTACTACAACTTACAACTAAGGGTTTCGTTTGATCAAAAAACACTTCGGTGCATTTGCTCTGTAAGTGTGAACGCTGCCAGCCGAACCTTGAAGTGCACCAAACAAGTGGACCGAAAGTCACTTTTTCCAGGGGTCTCCGTCCACTTCCAAACGAACTCTGGTGCGGTTCGACTAAAATACGAACATTACACGGACCAAAGACCTCTAAACGAACCAAAAACAGGACATGACGTCACAAGATGTGACCCTAAAAAGGACAAAAAGCTCAATTATGTCCGGTTCTTCTTGGCATAGGCGCTGTGTTGCCCATTACAGTTTGGTACAGGCATCGGAACCACCATCTGTTTGTGCGCAATAGAGGTTCTTGTGACTCCTTTACACATTTTATAAGCCGTTTGGGGGTTCCTAGCTGGTAAAAATACCACATACACTCCTGGGCAAAAAAAAAAAAAAAAATGGGCAAAGCTAAAAATGGCAAAATATTTAGTGGTCTTTTAATGGTCTTAACCATTTTAATCACAAATCACTGGTCAGGAAATTAGCACGAATTGCACAAATACTGTATATAAGGTAACAAAGTTCCCCAACAAGTCCCCCAACTTGTAGACAGCTTTTTACAGGAAGAAGAGTCAGTGTTGTTCCACTCAATGTTAATGGCTTCAAACAGTTCATGAGCAGTTGAAAAATGTCTCCAAGTTCATTTGATTTTAATATGAGACCAAATATTTAATATAGGATTCAAATCTGGACTCTGACCAGGGCAAAACATGAGCCTGATGGACTTGTTCTCAAACCACTTGTTGGTTGTCTTTGCAATTTAGGCAGGAGCATTGTCCTGTACTATTATTCTTTTTTTTAGGTCCAGACCAAAAGAACCAAGACAACCAAACTACAAGTGTGAACACACCCTTAACATTGCATTCAAGGTACACATTTGATCAGTTCTAGCTTTCCCTGGGAATCGAATCCATGACCTTGACGTTTCTAGCTTTCCCTGGGAATAGAACCCATGACCTTGGTGTTGCTAGCGCCATACTCTACTGTTTGAGTTACAGGTAAATTACAATTACAAAAGTGTGCACTAACCTGGACGTTAAGAGGTACAAAAGACACCAAGCTGTAGTCCTGGATCACTTCAGCTAACTTCACATTCAGGCGGTGAAACTTCTTGAAGAAAGGATCCAAAGCGAGGTGCTCCACCAAATACGACAGGTCAAGAACCTCAGTGTAGAAGTCCAGATTGAATGCTTGTAAAAGAGAGTTGGTGTTAAAGGAAAAGTTCATCCACAAATTATTCTTTATTCACACATTCTGCATCAGTCTGGACTATTTCATCTTACCAAGTCTGCCATATTGCTCAATGAGGTCCATTTTTGAGAGCACATTTACATGTGGCAATTCAACCTGCAGCATGGTGGACAGGGACGTACACAGCACAGAGATGAACTTGGCCGGATCAGCACAGTAATGGGAATCCACCAGATGCACTGAAGTCAGCTGCAAATATCAGAAGAAATCAGACAGGAAATACATCTTTATAAATCAGGGAGCAGTTACCCACCATGTACTTACCCTAAAATTCCACTTTGACAGCTTTGCAAATATATTCTTCACCGAGTTATGATGTGTGTAGAGTTCCACCTGACCTGGGCAGTCAAAAAGGAAGTAGCAGTCATGGTGGTGCTTCAGCTTGTTCTCTAACCAGTCCAAATTCGCCTCTAAATATTCCATAGAGTAGATGAGGCCACCATTGGGGCCAAGTTTTAGACTGTCCATCACATCATCCAGAGTGATGAGCTCGGATATGTTCACGGCACATGGATAAGGCAACGTTTCATTGGCAGGATCCAGGTTTACAACCACCACCTTGCGTCCAAGGTGGCTCAGGAACTCCTGCATGCCCCGGCAATAAGTGGTTTTACCTGAACCAGGTGGACCAATCACGACCTGGCCAAAATGTAGAGCTGGTTTTGAAGGATGTGATGACATCATGATGAAGAGAGGTTCACCACTATGCAAACGGACAAACTAGGTTCCATCTAAAAGAGAAAATGACAACTTTTTAGAAAATAGTGCGAATTTTACAGTTAACAAATGAACCATGTTCTTATTAAAAAAAAAATAATTCTGTCTCATTCACCATTTACTTGTATTGTAAGACAGGACAGTGCTGTCATTCCGGTATGGAACAACATGAATGTGAGTAAATAGAATGAATATGATATCTTTAAGAGAAGATGATAAACTAGCAACAGCTAAGTTTAATTTGACATTTAATTTTGAATTAACGTTACTAGTAACCGTTAATTATTATTATCCTTTTTATCAGATAACTTACTGTGAAGATTTTCTCGGGAATAAATCTGTCCAGGGCACCCGTAAACAAAATATTTTAAACAAATAAGACAAATAGATGAACTAGAATGAACGCATATTGAAAATGAAATATGTATAATGTCGTAAGACAAACATACATAAAACAAAACGCAAACCTTTAAAAGTCAGTGAATTATTTCGCTGCATCACACCGCCATAGACATGCTGTGAACCGGATGTTGATTATTCCAAAATAAAGGTCCCAAAAAACTGACTTGATACTTTAAGTGAATTCAGAAACGATACAAAACTTGATTAATCGGGCGAAATCAGCGTAAAATAGCATAAGCTCGTCAGTTCTGTCACTAAAAATCTGAGCACTGTATATTTTGTGATAGTCATTATAATATAAGATTACTTATGTAAACTGAAACATTAAAATATAACATTATATAATCACTGCATATAGAATAATAATAAAAATCAAATTGGTTTTCTTAACTCAATGCACATTTGACAAAGAAATAACGTTTGGCTCATCAGAGGGACTATCAATTTCAAATATCCTCATTTGCTCTCACAATGTGTGCAGTCAATCAAAAGACAAAACATTATTATTATGCATATTTATTTTACAATACAAAACATCTAAAAATCAAATATGAATGTACTGTGAGAGAATAGAAAATGTCTAAAGAAAGATGGCATCTTTTGTATAGCAATATTCAAATTAGTCTCATTATTTTCTGAATAACCATGAGGATGATTAACTTGCTGGTGCTAACTACCAGGACAAAGTATGTCTCAGACTCACAGACTACAAACTAAAACACATGAAACAAGCACACATCAAATACATCCAGTATATTTACAGTAACCAAATCTGGACATTATATGCACTTCTTCAAGAGTATCCAAAATATACGTTTTTTTGAAGATAGATTAATTATTTCTGGCTTTGAGCACTTGCTTTGAGGGACAACACTGTACACAGTTTGACGGGATACAAAAGCTATCCACCTGAGAATAATCATACAGACAACTTGGGCAGGCTGAAGCATGATTGTTTCATTGTCCACAAGGAAATTACGAATTGAGCAACTCATGCTCGCCCTGTTCCTACAGAGGAAATTCTTTCAAAGAGTCCAGCACAAAACAGGTAACTTTGGTAAACGCTGAGGCGAGAACTACTCATCCAGGCCTTCATCATCCTCTTCTTCTTCCTTCTTTGCGTCAACCTCGGCTGTGTCGGAAAACTCATGAAGGAGCACGTACTCTCTGCTGCTGAAGCCAAACTTCAGCACATCCTTTTCTTTGAGCTCGTAGTAACGCTGAGATTCTATACGCTGATTGTTCAGGTAGGTGCCATTACCAGAACCCAGATCGATGATGTACGGCTTCACTCTCCTGCCCGAGGTGCCGTCCGCCCGTGTGAACTCCACTAATCTGGAGATTAGAAAAGTCAAAGAGAAAAGGACAATTAGTATGGGAAGAAATTTCCACATAAATTCAATAAATAAATTGTCACGTTAAGGCATGTGACGGTATCAAAAACTAAGTTACCAAAAACTGTCGTCCTAACAGGTCCAACTTTTTCATATCACAAAAAGAACATTTAAATACAATAATACACAAAAATGTATAAACTAAAATGTTTCAAACAGATTAAAGTGCAAAAGAACTACAGAGAACAATAGGTTAGTTAACGATCCATTAACTAACATTACCTAACAATGACCAATATCTACATTTATTACAGTAGTTATTATTCTTTGTTAATGTTAGTTAATAAAAATACAACTGTTCATTATTAGTTCATGTTAGTTCAGGTCCATTAAAATTAATATAACAGATACAACTTTTGATTTTGACACAGTATTAGTAAATGTTGAAATTAACATTAACTAAGATTAATAAATAATTTATAAGTATTTTTAGTATTAGTTAATGTTAACAAATAATTTGACTAATGGAACCTTATTTACTATAATGTTACTTAACAATAATAAAGAGTCAGGACATTTTCAATCAATGTCTACGACATGTTTAGTCCAGATTAAAATGTAAAAATGTTTACGTTCGCAAATAAATAGCCTATTACGTCTTTAAGTATTAAGTATATATTTGGTGCTGAGATAAACACCATAGCGAATACAATCTGAATGTCGCTTTGAAACATTTAAATACTTTTTAAAATAACATTTAAATCTTTTCTTTGGTATTGTGACATTATGAAAAAAGGGCAGGGACTTGGTTCCATGCATCGTGGTTGATTGGATGGAGGCAGATCTGAAAGCAAGTTTGCAGTCAATGGGCCTTTTTCACATTTCTGGGGTTCTCATGCTCAGAAGTCGTCACTGATTGGGTAACTCTACTTCATAAATTAGAAACTACAACATATATCATTTCTGCGTTCCCATTTGCTCCAATAGAAAATCCATGACAGCATTTCTAGGTGAGTGAATGCTGTAGAAATATTGTTCATTGTTAGTTCATGTTAATTGATGTAGTTAACTAATGCTAACAAATTAAACCTTATTGCAAAGTGTTGCCAAAATATCTTTTGTTGTTCTGACCTGTACTGAAAAACTGCATGCTGTTTGGAACAAGAAGGGTGGTCGATAGGAATGTCTGCAATCTTCCTCTGTCGTCCAAGTAGATACGCACTCTGTCTGTGGATGTACATGACTGGGAGCGGCTCGTCGTTCTTAAAGGGGTACAAACGCCATCTTCTTTTGGGTATACGGGCCTCGGGAGGCTCATTATACTTGATCACCACTCCCCTGAATGTATTTGTATCTTCCACCAAGGCACCTGATAGTTCAAAGTTGGGCTTTTCCTTCTCAGCTGCAGGGGCGGAATCGCTATCCTCTTGACCACCGAAGTCCTGTTCCCCGTCGTCACCACTGCCACTCTGAGCCTCCTGTCTGAGGCGATTCTCTCGCCGCCGTTCATTTTGTCGTTCCCTCTCAGCCTGCTGTTGCTGTTGTAAGTGGGCATCACGTTCTCTTCCCCTATTTCTGTCCTGTTCTCTGTCTCGCTCTCTTTGCCGTGGACGCTCTCCCTCCCTTTTCATTCTGCGGTCATTTGAATCATCCCTTCTCTCACGAGGCCGATGACTTTCGGGTCCTCTGTGATCATCTTGCTCCTGTAATAAGAACAAAATCTCCTTAAAACCTCCACTTAGTATGCCTATTTAGCAGCGTGTAATATGTGTGTGTGTGTATATATATATATATATATATATAATAGTTAACTTCATTAAAAAATAAATATAGAAATATAATATTGGGCCTGTATAGAACATTTTTAAAGTTATAAAAAGTTTATATAAAGCAAGCTTACAGAACTAAACCTATATAGAGTGACTTGTATTTTAAACTTCTATTAAAGAAGATAATTTACTGCATATAAAATGTGTCATTTCATGTTTTATTTTATCTATTGTGTCAAATACAGTTTTATAACAGCCTTTTTGCACCTCAAAAGACCATTGAAAATTCCTCATGGCGTGACCCCTTGACAGCTTTCCCATCAATTAATGATCATGATCAAGATTATACCAGCGTCAAAAATTGTATATCATAATGTTGGTTATGTAATGCTGTAAATAAAATTTTTTTTTATAAACAATGAAAATGGCTTACTAAATATTCTAAAATACAATAACCACAATGTAACATTTTTAAAAAACTTGTATTTTAAATTACTATAAAATAAATTAATATAGCTAACTATATTATTATGACTTTATTGGGTGTGTAAAGGCCTGTCCACATCAAAAAAGATGAAAACTACAGAATACAGAAAACTATATTGGTGTCCACTCCAGCACACAATATTGTTCAGTTGATCATAAGTGCACTGCAGTTTTGTCGTCTGCCACTTTAAATGTTCAAGCTTTTTAATGGATTCTGATTTGCTGCCAATGTTTTTATTGTTCATTATCTGAAAAAAGATAAATGATTCCAATTATATTGATGCTCTGTGCCATCATCGTTATAGTTGTGGTGTGGACACTGCTATTGTTTTACATTTACAACGATTTTTAGAACTATATCTTTATTATTCTGTAATGTAACTGTAAATAAAATCTTTTGTAAACAACAATGAAACTCAACATGTTTGTAAATATTCTAAAATGTCCACAAATTAACATAAAACAAAACAAAAAATCCAATATAACTTGTATTTTAAATTCCTATATATAGCCTAATATATATGTATGACTATATTGAGTCTGTAATGCTGTAATGTAACTATAAAAAATTAAAATAAAATGTGCAAATCATAATAAAATATAAAATATCCCAAAATACTATATATCCACAATTTAACATATTAATAACGTGTATTTTACATTCCCTTTAAAAGAAAATAATATAGCCTACTATATATTAAAGAGTCACATAATGTTTTATAATCACAGTTTTTCCCACTGAGGTCCCGAAGAGTTTTAGTGCCAAAACCCTCTGTGGCCTTTAATCACTTCAAAGCCAGTTTTCTCGTCAGTTCATGACATAACTCGGTACAAGTTGATCTGTTTCTGTATTGCGCTCACCCGCTTTAACCTGATGTCAGTGCTGCGATGCGGGCTTCTGCTGGTCTGGGGTCGAGGTGACCTCTCCTGCTGTCTGCCCGATGAACGGTCTCTTCTCGCTGGCGATCTGTCCTTTCTTCTGACTGGTGATCTACAAATACAGTTCAGGAAACATTCTGTACCACTGGCTACATATAAAATAACCTGTTGATCCTCCCCACATACTACAATATTTTTTCGGCCAATCTCTTTATTCGGCTGAGCTGTCATTTAAGATAAACAGAGTGTGAGGTATAAGGCTGCTTATATAAGTTACCTGCTGTCTCGTCGTTTCGGTGGAGGACTGTTGCTGCCGCGGCTGGAGCCTGAGCTGGATCGACGAGCCCGCGGAGGCCGCGCGGGACTCACTTTTTCTTGCTTGATTTTTGTCTTTACAACCCGGCCAGGAGATTCTCTGTGTCGTCTCCTGTTATCCATTATGAAATAAGCTTGCCTATTAGCTTCGTAAAAAGTAAGAGTCGTTCATACCACAGTAGAGTATGAGGAGAACATGAAAACAGATTCAAACCACATTTACGAAACTCCCATGTACACTTCCGGTCCGATGATTGTACGCTGAAGAAATCTGTCCCTCCTTCTATGTAAAGCAATTTAGTTCCGCTTTCTTCAGGGCATCAATGTAACGAGTTAAAAAAAAAGATTATCGAGAAATTAAATAAGAAACATTTTAATAATATACAATAAACAATATGTTACAATTTTAACTGGTTAAATTACGCAAATATTAAAATAAAAATAATAAAAATGGAAATAAATTAATAAAAAAAGTGTCAAAGCGTAATAAAAACCAAATAAACCAGAAACAAGTATATAACGAGTAAAAGGATGCCTGTTCACTTATAAATCAAAATCATATTTAATACGTGCGCCAAAAGCCTTTTTGCTAGTGCCACCAAGTGGCGAATTGTGTCTTGTGCTTTAGAACAGAAATATTAGAAAAATAAAATACCAAAATATATTTGTGTAAATTATTTTAAAAGGTTTAGAAGTCATACATATTTAATCGGTAAATTTAGCAGTATAGTTTGTAAAGAGTTTATTTCCTACCACTCCTGCGGACTGAAGATCATTGATGGGACGGACAAGCCCGGTTGTTATAGCAACGTAAACAACGAAACGAAACTTCTACATCCTTACCGAGGGAATTTGAAGTCTTTCTAAAACAAAACCCAGACTTTTCTGCACTTTATCATTATAAGCATGATTTCTCCGTCTGACTCCTTGTTGAAGTATGATTATCCGGTGTTAGTGAGCAAAAATACAGAGAAGAAGTCTCCAAAGGTAAGCACAGTGAGTTATTGTATGTAACGTTAACGTTATACGAATAACAACAAACCTGCTAAAGTATAAGTTACATGATTGTTGTAATAAAGCGTTAGCACTTGATTTTCATCTCTTCCTTCACATTTGACACAGAGTCGCCCTTTGAAAGTGAGTCCCCAACAGATGGTTGACACCGGCCCGGTCCCACCTCCACCCAAACCCAAGAGTGCCTCAGCGGATGCCAGCAAGCAGCAAACCGAAGAGATCCTAAATGCCATTCTACCACCAAAGTAAAATAAACCTCTTACAATGATTAGTAGAAGTTTTCTTCAATCGGGTGCTGATACCTACCAGTAATCACATCACACACTAACGTTTAAAATGTTGGGCTCAGTAAGATAACACTTTTATTCAGTAAGGGCACATTAAATTGATCAAAAGTGTCAGTAAAGACATTTATAATTTTATAAAAGATTTCTATGGAACTGTATAAATCATACAAATGGTTCTGTTGCAGGGAATGGATGGAGGACAACCAGTTATGGGTGCAGCCAGTGTCCAGTGCTCCCTGCACACGAATGGATGTTATTAATTTGCAAGAACAGCTGGACAAAACCCTGCAGGAGAGGCAGGCCAGAGAGACCGGCATCTGCCCAGTCCGCAGGGAGCTCTACTCTCAGTGCTTTGGTAAAAATACATATATTCTAAATGAAGTGTCAAGTTAATATCTCTTGACATTGATTTACATGACATTTCCTCTTTCAATCTCTTAGATGAGTTAATCAGACAAGTCACCATTAACTGTGCCGAGCGGGGCCTCCTGCTGCTGCAAGTAAGAGATGAGATTCGCATGACCATCGCTGCCTATCAAACACTGTACGAGAGCAGCGTGGCCTTTGGCATGAGGAAAGCACTTCAGGGGGAGCAGGGAAAGTCTGACATGGAGAACAAGGTCCTTATAGGGATAGTTAAATCAAAAACTTGCTTTCTTCTGCGGAACACACAAGAAGATCTCAAAAGTTTTTTTTTTTGTGGGCTGGGGGTGCGGACACAAGAGACATAATATCTTATGTCAAAATAAGATATTATTAAAAATGTCTTTTTTTGTGTGTGTGTGTGTGTGTGTGTTCTGCAGAAGAAAAATCATTATCTTTAAAGCATGACCGGACAATTACCATTTTCTACTCATTGAGATAAAAATTCTTGGTAGATTTCAGAGTTGGAGAGCGAGAAGCGAGATTTGGAAAGGCTATTTAACGAGCAAAAGGCTAAATGTGAAGCAACCGAGAGACGGGAAGCAGAACGGCGGGAAATTGAGGAAAAGAAGCATGCCGATGCGGTCCTGTTCCTCAAACGAACCAACCAGCAACTCAAGGTAAAGCAGAGATCATCATATTCAGGATTTCTGACATTATTTTTTCAGACTCTAATGTGTCCATTTATTTTTTAGGCACAACTGGAGGGCATAGTTACCTTGAAGAATAAAGCCTAGATATTATTAGAATATTGATACACAAACTATTCAGTTTCAAAGAATAAAACATTTATAAAAGCATCTGTTCTGAGTATTTATTCTTTCTTTTTTTCTCCAAACAAAAGAAAAAGAACATACATAGATACACGGGTACATGATCCACCATTCAACACTGCTGAATCAGGACACACTGTCTTAAGTTAAAAACTTTGAAAATGCACAGTGCTGAAATGAATTGTAGTCATAATGTTCATGAGGATGGCTGGAGCCACAGTATGAATAAAGTGCATTGGAACGATTGCATCACAGTTCAACGATTGCATCACAGTTCAAGCAAACCTTCACCTTACACAAATCACTGGGATTCCACTCCAGATGTTCCAATTTAGCCACCGACATGACGATGGAAACGGGGATTGATGTGACTGGGTTTCTGACCAGGTCTTATCGCTTAGCTCGTTTGGATTTCTTGCCATCCAAGGGCATTTTTCGGTTTTTATTCTTGTTCTTGACATTGTGCGTCTCATAATAGCGGACCCCCACTTTCTTCACTCTCTGTGCACGCTCCAGGCTTCTTTTCTGTTTGGGTGAAGTAGTTCAACAGAGAGAAAGAGATTAGTTTGGTCTCAAATTCATTTGAGATGTCTTTACTATAGAATCAGAAAGATTGAGAGAGCTGGGAGAACAGTGCATACCTCTTTAGATGTGAGTTTGGTAGCCTGGGCAGGCTCCTCGTCTTCCTCAGCTTTCCTCTTTTTGCCCACTGTCACAGCTGGAAAACAAAAAGAGGTTGAGTGTCTTTTACTCACTTCTTTACAGCACCAGACATCCCCTAATCATTGAAACATCTCTGAAAAGACTCAGAGGAAATATTCAGTGTATTCAACTGGGTTTGCAAGTCTTACCTTGCATTATGGAGATTTTTTTAAATAGTTTATATTGCTGTCTATATCAATATTTATTAATATTATTGTGAATTTTTAAATACTGTTTAGGGTCAGTAATCATT
Organism: Rutilus rutilus; assembly: GCF_951802725.1. NCBI lineage: Eukaryota > Metazoa > Chordata > Actinopteri > Cypriniformes > Leuciscidae > Rutilus > Rutilus rutilus. The sequence goes on along the minus strand of NC_140230.1, from coordinate 25,704,891 downwards.
TGTTTTGAAAGAAATGTAAATTACTTTTATTTAGCAATGATGCATTAAATTGTCAAAAGTGACAGTAAAGACATTTATGATGTTAAAAAGATTTCTATTTTAAATAAATGCTGTTATTTTTAACTTTTTATTTACCAAAGAATCCTTAAAAATCTATCACGGTTCCCACAAAAACCAGTTTTCAATGTCAATAATAATAATAAAAATAAGAAGAAATATAGTAGTTAATGTAGTAGAAATAAGTAAATGTAGAAGTTTTGAGTAGCAAATCAGAATATTAGAATGATTTCTGAAGGATCATGTGACACTGAAGACTGGAGTAATGTTTGCCGTCAAAAGAATTCAAAAAGAGAATAGTTTTTTTTACAATATGACTTTTTTTACTGTATTAAGCATTACTGTATTTTGATTAAATAAAGGCAGCAATGGTGAGCATAAGATAATTCTTAAAATTAAATTAAAAGATAAAAAAAAAAAAATCTTACTCCAAAAAATTCTATAAAAATATACATTTATAAAACCAAAAATATAGATGTTCATTAAATATGCAGTTCTAGTGGCCATATCTTTTTTAATACACAAGCATTTGGCATCAACTTGGGTTAGTTGGGTGGGTGTACCTTTCCGTTGCAGATTCTTTGCAGAATTCTGCTTTGCTGCGGCTTCAGTGAACACCTTTTCGGAGAGGCCTTTAGGAATGCTGTAAAAACATCAAGACAACACATTAGAATATCAATAGATAAGAGCTAAACACTTAACTCAAAATCACAGAACCCTCTCATAACCTTTTCAATGTGAGTTTAAACAAACCGTATAGCGGAGAAGTGCTTTGACTTGGCACGATCAAGAAACTGTTTTATTTTGGCTATCTTCACATCCATCTCTTTGTTCACTTCACGTGTGCTCTTTTTCTCTGCTGTAGTCGGGGGGCCGGAAACAGAGGATTCTTCTTCCTGTAGTTCTCCACTCTGCTCTTTTTCCTCATCCTCCTCATTTTCCTCATCTTGCTCATCTTCTGAACCAAAGGGTTCCAAGATGTCAGGCATCTCGACAGGAACAAGGTCCTCCTCGCTGAACTCCGGAGCGACGTTTAATTTGCCAAAGTTCTGCTTGACATTACTGAAGATTTTCTGCATCTCCTCTTGTTTCTGTCTCAGCAGCTTTTGATCTTCCTGCTGGCTAGATGAGGCCCCCTCCACATCCTGAGCTTCAAGTCTGTTTTCCAACTCTTCCTTCTCGGTTTCCTTCTCAGCCATTTCCAGCATCAGTTTTGCTTTGTACTGATTGGAAAGATCAAGTGTCAGTTTAAGACTATAAATGTTTAAAAGTGCATTAGGGTCTGCCAGTATAAAGACTGAAAAAATTCAAGTAATTTTGTTGGCCACAGTGACTTAAAAAAAGGATTTGTACCAAGTAATTCAATATGCATTAAGGAAGTTACATATAAACAATGTCTTCTGAGGTCTTTTAGAACACAATGCTCTAATTTTACAAAAGATTTGTCTTGGAACTCATTTTTGAATAGAGCCTGAGCTAAGAATCTAAACTTTGTGGAAAATTAAGAACATTTACCTCTTCATCCATCTCGGCCCCAGGCGGCTTCACAAAAAAGGGGATGCGTCCCCTCTGCCAATCATTCAAAACCATTTTAGACACAGTAGGCAGATCTGGCTCTCCACCCTGTATTACCAGAACAACACAAAACACCAGTCGTTACAGCACAGACATGTACAGTATTTGGACAAAGACAAAGATGTGAACTAACCCGTGTAACCAACCTGTAGGCCAAAATCCTTTTATAAAACTCAGATTTTGAATTAAATCTTTGTGGTTTTGGCATAAGAGTAGCATAAAATGTGGCTATTTGAACTTTAATTTAAATGTTTTCCACCAGCTTAAAGTAAGCAAACTGTCACATCTCAATCGGACACTCTAGAGGAACGAATAAACAAATGTGCCGCGAGGACCGAGCTGACAGTTCATTTTATCAGATACTCCACAATCAGGCCAGACCTTAAGCAGTTTTCCGGTGCGAAAGGCGAGCTTTTCCAGGAAGTCCTCGGCGGAGCTCCAGGATGGAATGCGGTATGTCTTCTGGATGTACTCCGCTTTGGCCCTCTCCAGCACCGCTCCGATGTGATCCTCTGGAGTTCGGATCTTCTCCACTTGTACCTTAAAGCGACATATATAAAATAAGTGGATGAAGTGGCCGCTGGGATTGCAAAATCGGAACGGTTGACTTTGAGAGTCCAGGCCATCGTACCACTCCCTTCAGCACAATGTCGGTCTCGCTGTCGTCGGAGGGGTAGACGACGCCGGGACAGTCGATGAGGAAAAGGCGTCTCATTAGTGTGATATACTGCCAGACCTGCCAGAAACAAAACAGTTGGTTGTGGCATAAAGCTTAAGCTTGAACCAGTCCAAAGATTCATCCATTTCCTCCATTTAAGAAACCTCAAGACCGAAAACATTTCAATATAATGAACTGCATTTAAACAAATGCGATTTATAATCATTTGTGTCAAGTTAGCAAGCAGTCAATTAACTTTTGAGTTAATAAAAATGAAACTAAACAGGCCTAAAGAGTGATTGAAGCAAATGTAACATTTCGACATTAGGAAAAACTAGTTAAAGAGACATAACAAAAAGTATTATAATCAATCAAATCAATCTATTTATTTCATAATCGAACTAGAAACTCTGTTTTTAAAAGAAAAGAAAATAGTGGAAAGAAAACGTCTAATAATTGAAGAATCACCCAAATCAGGGCACACAAGGGAGATTTTATATTATACAATTTATCATTTAAAACATAAACAGAACAGTGTGGAAGTCCAGATTTGTTTAGAATTTGATTTCAATCTGGCCTCTGTCAGTAATGTGTTTTTCCTTCGCCTTGAACTTTCACTCGCTCTCAGTTCCATGTTTGTAAAATGAGAGGAAAAATTTGACAACATAAAAAAGTAATTTCACACAAAAACATGAATACACAAAAGTAGCAGCCAAAACCAAACTGCTGGAAACTTAGGCCATCCAAAATGTTAACACATGTCAGGAGCTGGCAGGTAGTCTTACACTCGCTACAAATAAATTCAGGATCATTTAATGACCCTTAAAAGAAGAGTCGCTCAATCGTCTGATGTTTACGATCAGTATGTAACAACTACAAGTGGATGTTATAAGAACAGATCACCAAAAATGAAAAATCTTAAATAAAGGCGACTTGAAATGCAGTTTAAGTGCTGCATGTGTTATTAGCTGGTTGACAGCCTTTCCTCTTTATTCATAGCATGGAAAATAGCAGCTTTAACATTGTGCTAATCTTCTCCTTTTGTCACATATTATTATTAACATTTATTTTATGTATATGAGAAGAAAACAAAAAAGCTTCTGAGGTCTTACCTTAGTCTCACCAGCAAGGGGTGCCACGTTACAGACTTTTTTGGAGCGCAGGGTATTGATAACAGAGCTCTTTCCAACATTGGGGTAACCAATGAAACCAACACTGATCTGCTTTTTGTCTGAGTGGAGCTGAGCAAAAGCAATATGGACATGTTAATAGTAGGCAAAAGTCATTTTGAAAGTAGCAATTAAATAGAGGAGTTACACGCATATTGTCGAGTCCTCTGATATAATGTCGGTTTCGTGGTATCAAGGTCAGGAAAACAAGACCTTGGAAAACCTTGGAAAATCTAAGAAAAACCTTGGATCAACTCTTCCCCAATAATTTGCACACATTGCCTCTCATATTTCACGATTCACTTTTAAAAGGGGGCCCCTGCCCAAGAAATGAAGACTTCATAGGCCTCTTAAATGTCATTACACCTTCAGATTTATATTGCACGCATGGTAACCGGGATATTTTTGTGCCGGTGTTTTCTAACTCATAAAAAGTGTCTTGTCATATAACTCACACAAAATTTATGTTACGTAAGCCCACTCTCCTTTTTAGTATTTCCAAGTTTTTGTTTACGGCCGTGCTCCCAAAAATAGCTCAGAGGCAGATGTGAAGACAGGAGAGGAGCCCAATAGAATGGGAGGGTGGGGAGCATCTGGTACCCGACCAAACCACAGCTGTCTTTATCTGTTGCCATTACGGAACAAAAAACAGGCTGATCTTGTCCTAAAACTGCGGTTTGACTAGATAAATGTTGAGGAGCGAAACCGCTGTGCATTTAAAACCTGCTGCCCGTGGTTTCCAAGGCATGGTGTGTATGATGTGTATCCACATAAAAATATGCTGTAACTGTTTAAGGTCTTACCTTGCCAAACTGCCGCAGGAGCTGGATAAGGGAGCCCTTGCCGAAGGAGTTGGTAAGGCTGGCGTGAAAGGCCAAAGTGGGGTGTTCCTGAGAAAGAACTGCAACCCAGCGTTTCTACAACATACATACAATGTATAAGCAAGAATCCGTAGAATGAAACCCTAAGTGAATGATCCTAGTACGACAGTTTATATATAATGATTTATTAAACGTCCATATTCATTTTTTTTCTTCCCAAAATGCATCCCTCTTTATAAATCGCAGTTCATCTTAAATTGTGTGTACATGTACTGTAATGTACAATGTAAAGCAACCTTGAGCTAAGGAAAGGCGCCATATAAATAAAACTCTTTCTTAGATTTAAGAGCATATTCATGTGTATAAAATGTGTATTAACAGAATTACAATTGTTTGTAGCCAGCTACCCCAGTTATATCATGGTGAGAAGAAAGTGAAAGATATAAATAAATAAAATTAAAATATCTTTGATATAAATTCTAAAACTAAATCTGAGTCAATAAGCAGTAAAAATGCTGCACTAATAATAATTTTAATGCATATTGCGATTGCATATTTATCTTTCATATTACATTTTCTTAATGTTAAATTATTTTAATTACTGGTATAGGAGCGCAAAAAAAGAATGCATGCTCTTCATTTGGCGTGTACATAAGAAGACTTTCATGTCAGTTTCTGCCTTTATAAATCCCGTTTTGTTCTTCACTTCTGATGTAGGATGAAATCCATGGGATTTAGGATCAAATCTAGTCAAATGTGGGCTTTCTAAATGTCTCCCAATGTAAAGACACTAGAAGTGATCTATGAAATTAAATGTTTTTGAGAAGAGAGAACAGATTTTAAAAAAAAAGAAGAAACTGCCCAACAAGAATCACTGCAAAATGATAAGTGATTCCCTCTCAACAACAAAAAATAATGGGTTTCCCAATCATTTTCCTGTTAGGTTTACAAAAGACCTGTCATAAATCTGAAGGAGGTAGGCAAATGTTTCTTCGGCTTGAATGCAAAAGTCTGCAGCTTATAAACAGCTGGTAGAGCTCCCTCGTTTCCTGTTGCTGCATTTCAGAATCGCCAATAACACAATTTACAAACAACAAGAATTATAGATGTGAAAGATTGGAAAATATCTGTCAGGGAAGGAACTTTTAACTGGTTAACTATTACAAAAGTTGGGCAAGCCAAGATAAACATGCCTGTCTGTCAGTGAAACAAACTCCAGAGACGGGATAATTAAATGTACGGACAGGACACATTGCAGACAGTGGCCTTTTCCCAAAAATCCTAGTGAGCTGCCTTGCTGTCTACTGCCTACATATGCGGTTCAATACATCCTAATTGTCCAGGAACAACAAAAGCGACCATTTTGGATAGCTCTACACACAGGAATTTACTAAGTACTTGCTAAACAACTTGATCCTCTAATAGGCATATCAATACATAACACACATAAATGAAATATGGGATAAAAGTGTTTTCTATTGATGTACAACTGAATGTACAAGTATATTTATCATTAAGACTTCTGACTTAAATAGATATCAAAAGAGGCTAGAGTTATCATAACGCTAAGCTAATAACACTAATACAAATACACAGCACACACAAAATGTTGGGTAAATAGTGTTTTTGTTTAGTATTACTAATATCTTCATTCCAAAATATTGTTTTTTTGCTCCTGAATAAGTCGATTTATCATCAAGATTTCAAACATTTTCTTTCACCAGCATAAACGAATTTCAACAAAGGCAATGTTAGAATGTTGCTAAGCTAAGGGCAAAATACTCTGACACATAGCACAAACATTATGCTGGAAAAAAAATGTGTTTATGATATTTTTAAGCTAGATTTACGGATTTTTTTCTTAGCTTACTGAAGTGCACTTTGCTTGCATTCTACATTGAGTCAATGTTTCCTATCTTAAAAAGCTTCTGGAACATCATTCCAGCCTACATAGGCAGCTCAACAAGTTTTAAAACTAGTATTGAAGTATTCAGCTTTATATTCTTACCGTAACCCATGTGGGAATGAGATCACACTTGTTGAGCACAAAGATCAGGTGCTTCCAAGGTTTCTCTTTCTGTAGGTAGGACTCAATGCTCTGGGAACGAGTGCCCATAGGGTCCCGAGCATCTAGCACCTGGATAACGACGTCCGAAGAGTCGATCACCTGTGCAAAACATGCTTCATTTTAAGATGTGGCATCATTTGGCAGAACTGTGGTTTTTATGAAAACTTTCAGAGCAAGTTGTTGTGAGATGGTTATAGCTACCTTATACAGCTCGCCCCAGATCCTCTTCGACTGACCCTTCTTAAAGATTTCCTCCCGAGCCTCGTCCCTGCAGTGATGGGGAAATTAAATGGCTTTGAGACATTTATCCAGTTATTTCATAAATACCATATTTGCTATACCAACAGGGCATAGTTTCTGCAGTAGGGATGTACCGAGCTAACTTTAGAAATCACTCCACTCACTTGACTCCGCTGTCCTCAAACACCAAATCACGGTCTTTTTCAGTACTGTAGCTCTGAGCCGAGACCTCTGCCTTTTCAGCAAAGTCCTTCAGCTCTCCCACAGTCAAGTTGGGCCTCTTTCTTTGTGCCTTTGGCCCAAAAGTGGTCTCGAACGTCTCTGTGTCCAGAATGTGCACCTTGGAGTTCTACAAGATCCAGCAGATGATCAATTGACATTCATATTTCTTGAGAACTGACTGTTATATCCTCCTATCATGATCTCCACAACTTTAGGAATTTCTTTTGCATTTTCTTCAAGCATTTTGACAGCTTTCTATGCCCCATTCCCCAATGATTTTTGGGAGAGTGGAGTGTACTCAACACATTTTATGGCATACTAGAGTGCGTCATAAAATGTTGTTCCATACAAAGCAACATGAATGCATATATTCATTTGACTTTGTTTACATAGCATATAAATCTATTTTGTTTTTTTTAAATTGACTTTCTGTTTGATGAAGTGCTGAAATCTGTTTACAGTGTGGTCTGACTATCTACTATAGTAAAAGATTTAGGCGTCAACAAGATGCTAAGAGACATAATACACTAAATAAGGTTAAATTTGTATTTGGAAAGCATTGCACACTTTGTAACATGCCAAACAAAGAAAACTTGAAATCCGATCTAGACGCATTCCAAAAAAAAAAAGATCAGATTGTAAACTTTTTCGAACTAATTGCAGATATGGTTTAAATCAGATTTGTAAACACCAGCTTTACACATTTAGAGTTGTATATACACTACTGTTCTTAAGTCTGGTGCCAGTAAGATTCAAATCAGCATATTAGAATGATTTCTGAAGGATCATGTGATGTAATGATGCTGAAAATTCAGCTTTGCCAACACTAGTTTATAAAACTAGAAAAAAAAGTTGTTTTAAAATGTAATCATATTTCAGAATATTATTGTTTTTATTGTATTTTTGATCAAATAACTGCAGCCTTGGTGAGCATAAAAGACTTCTTTTAAAAACATTTTACAAATCTTACCGACCCCAAACATTTGAGCAGCAGTGTAGCTAGAATATAACTAACATTTTAACAAAAAGGCAGCGAATTTTACAGTGCTGATAAAAACAAATATTCCTATATCAAGATCACACAAATCCTAAGAACAACGAACGAAACATCTTACACGTTTAACTTCACCCGGCTAAATTGCAATCTGTAATTACCTAAAAAAAAAAAGGAAGCCATACCACTGTTGCAACAGAGGATGGAATAAAACGACAAGCAATTTACAGATCTTGTCAAAGCCAGTAACATTTCTCGTAAGAAATTCTACTTCTGGTAAGATTGCATTTCTTTGGAACAATTGACGTGGATGATAAAAAACAACCTGATTTGAGGCTAACCACCACATCACAACATGTTCAAAATATTTCTGAGAAAGAGCAAATATGTGCGCAAACAATGGGCATTACGGCACATGCTGGAGGGGCTGCTCAAACACCACAAATCAAAAAGAGAGGATGACAATATACATGTTCAATAATTGAGACCGTATCATCAGTTCCCTGCAACCAAGGTTGAATACAAGAACAAAAACATAGTAAATGTCACAGTTCTGAGACGCAGAATGAAAGTAAAGTGGGATGTTCATTACACAAAGTCCTAAAAGGTTTTGCTCACACATGGAACAGTTTAGATCCTGAAGCGAATCAACAACAGTTGCAGAAGGAACATGGAAGAACTGAGCAAAACATTAAATTTTATTCTGAGCACATATTTTTGCTCAGTTCTTTAATATTGGCAAATGGCGAGCCCTCAGGAGCCAAAGAGTAAGTTCTAACGCAGTCTGACTAACAAAATCATTTTGCTGTGGTTAGCACGCGTTACACGAGGTCTGCTAGTTACGAGACGTTTAGCCAAGAGGCGAAAAACAAATACAAATGAGCAAATGCAAATTGTTAATGAGAATTTGCCGGAAATGAGTAACTGGTCATTTGGAAATGGACTTTGTGAGTGGGCAATTTTACTCTTGAAGTTTATGGTCAGGGACATTTTTGCTTTATTATTTCTAATCATAACACACAGAAACTCTGTGTATCATTAAAAACAGCACTACTAACAAACTATTATCCATCATTTTCAGTAATTGAAACAAAACTATATGAAAAACGTAGAAATTAGATGTTAAATTGGCAAAAACTGAAATAAAATTAAAGCTAAAACCAATCAAAATGACCAGTGAATGGCACATAACTAAATTACTAAACTTTTAAATGAAAATATAAAAATAAAAGCTAATTTGAAGAAATCTTGATAAATACCATAATAGAGCATGAATACTAAAATAACACTACCTCATGTAAAGGCCAGAGTTAGACGTTAGCATGTTGCTAACATAGCATTTTGATACTCTAAAATATGTACAACTTTTATTTTTTCTGTTTTAAGTGAATTATAAATATATTCACATTTCTTTTATGTATTTATTTTGCAGAGCTCATCCCAATGAATTATGGGACTGGCTGCTCAGCAAATCCCAAAGGGTTTCACGCAAACAGCCTACCTGTCTCCTCTCAACAGGCTACATTGGGACTAAAAAACTGGATTTTTGTATTTAAAAACAGTGGATGTACACCAAGGGATCTGCATACTCACGTGTGCCTTTATTCGGTCATGCAGCAAGGACATCGGTAGCTTGCTCTGTTTCATTACTACTCTGTACGGACTTTTCTTTACTGCGTTCATCTCTTCTTGGAATTTCTGCAATGATGACTGCTTGATGACACGTGTATTAGCTGCATATGGGAAAAGCAAATCAATATTTATTCAGATCCTAACCCTACTTGGAAAAGAGGACAATTGAGGCTAATTCCCCTCAATAATCATTCTCACAGATTAGGATTCATTAAAACTCTAAAATGCTCTTACCGAACCACTTGATGTTGGGCTCAACTCTGGCCACAGTTCCAGGAGCAACTGTGCTCTGGTACTGCAAGGGCTTGATCACCTTACCTCGATTGTTGCTGTGAGCATAAGAATGAAAAAACATGCATGTTTTATGCAACTAATTCTTGTCAAAACCTCACGACCCACTACAATTATATACAATGTAAAAGACATGCTTACAAATATGTAGATGTATGTTGGATGTGCTGCTACTGCTAAGATGTATAGTTTGGTGATTTGATTAGAGTAATTGACTGTATTTTTGTTTTTATTTTATTTGTATGGCTTTCTGTCTTGTATTGCTTTGTGGACCCCAGGAAGATTAGCAACCACTTTCTGGAAGCTAATGGGGATCCAAATAAAGAACTAGTGTTTGCTTGAGTAGAGTCTTGGATATGTAATTTTGTAAATCACAGGTCAAACTGTTACCATCTCTGCTTCTGTCTGTACATATTCAACCGTCGGATGGTGGCACGGTCCCTCATGTTGTTCCCTCCAGCTCCCTTGACTCGGTCTGTAGGGTTGGGAATGTTAAAAAACATATGGACAAACATTGTTAAACACAGGGACATATAGTTCAATCTACTTTAATTTTGGGTGAACTGTGATAGATTGGTTAACAGAATGGGATTTTGAAAGAAGTATCTTATGTTCACCAAGGTTGCATTTTTTTTAATTAACAGTAATATAGTCAAGTCAAGTCAAGTATATTTGTATAGCGCTTTTCACAATACAGATTGTATCAAAGCAGCTTCACAGTATTAAATTAAAATAATACAACAAGGTTTGTTTCTAGTGGAATTTATTGATTGATAAAATCAATAAATTAGTGAAATATAATATAGTGAAATATCAAAGTAACTGTTTTCTATTTTAAAATACTTTATAATTCCATTTCTTCCTGTGATGGCAAAGCATCATTACTCCAGTATTCAGTGTCACATGATCCTTCAGAAATCATTCTAATATGCTGATTTGATGCTCAAAACATTTCTTATTATCATCACTTGTGAAATCAGACCATGATATTGTGTTGCCAATTATTCTTTGATTAATAGTTCAAAAGAAAAGCATTTATTTAAATGTCTTCACAGCCGCTTTTTTGATTAATTGAATGCATCCTTGCTGAATAATTTTTATTATTAATAATAAATGTCCGAATTATAAAAATAATAATAATAATAATAATAATATTAAATATATATATATATATATATATATATATATATATATATATATATAATTTGTTGCATTTGCCCTTAAACTTATCCTTGATTACATGCCAACAGGGCATGTTAACTTCAGATCGGTCATGTGGTCATATATGCTAAATATTTTTTACAAAAAGAAAGATCGCCTTTTGGTTTTAAATAGTTTTTTTTATGAGCAGTGTATGAAAAGAATCGGGATTTAAAGCAAAATAGCACTGAAAGTAACAAATCTTTGGGATATTTAAAAATGTGACAACCGTTGTAGTGACAGATCCATAATTGCTCAAACTGACAACTGATCCGGAACATTTTTGAAAAACAATCAGACATTGTGGTGGCAATCTAATACGATTTTTATTTGATGTTATAATTATCATGTAAAAACAAGTCACTTTTGGCACACTGACACGGTCATCACAATACAAGTGCCAAGCCTCTGATGGGACATTTAAATGCTTGACAGAAGTGGTGGTTACACACAATCAACGAGTTACCCTGTACGAATAGAGGCAAGTTGCTTTACAACATGCAACAGTGAAAACATAACTATAGAACGACTCGTATACTTCTCAACAAGAGTTGGCTAATAGCTTAGCCTTGCTAGCAGTTCACATTCAGACCGGTGGTTCATTTCATCTTACCGGGATTACTGCTGGAGGTTGAGGGATTTATGGAGCTTTTCCCCTTGTATTTTGGTTTAACCATTGTGATCGATTACTCCGGTACACTCCCAATACTGTAAATATAGAAATAAAGCAGTATTTCAGTCCACTGTAGATTTCCACGTGTTACAATAAACTACACAACTCAGGAAGTACGTCATCAATCAAGCGCCGGATTTTCTTTCTTTTCCAGTTGAGAAAAATCAGAAGCTCCTCGGACTCATATCAAGAATATCTAAAAAGCCACAGTTTATCCATTGGTATGCAATGTACCAATGTAAATATACCTAAATGTATTTGAAATACATTTATTTTATGCTAAGTATACTGCACATAGATTTACATATGTATGTAGGCCTACCTAATATAAGTAGGCCTACCCTGCAATTGTACTGTTGGTATACTAAATTGATAAACTTAAAGTCTACTAAATTGGAACAACTAATTTTGTACTTAATGCAGTTATCTGGAAATAGTGCTGAGGTCCAACTAAAGATAAAGTTTAGTATATTTGATTGTGCTACAATTTAACTATTGCAAGTATACTTTAGGTACACTTTAAATATCTTTAATTTAAAGACTGATGTACATAGAGCATACTATATTTACTAAAAGTGATATTAAAACACATTTTATGCTTAATATTAAGAAATGTGCATTGTGCAATAAACAAAGTACTCAAAAGTTTCATTATAATTATATCAGTAGCTTCGTGCATTATGTCAGTAAATATGTTAGTGGTTTTGTATTATACTAATTTAGTATGAAATAAATGTATTTTAAATACATTTCGGTATAGTTTTTTTTCACTAGAGGTGTTATGACCTTACAATCGAGAGAGTATACAGCATTTGCATTTTTAAAAATGCTACCGCAGGACAGTTAAACTAATGATATGACAAAAAAACTTAAACATATGATTAAAAACTAAAGAAATGGAGTTGCGGAAACTATATAAACTTGTTCTTATAAATGTATTAATAATTTAAATTAAATATTGATATTGTTAAGAAAAATGCACATATTGTGCACCAATTACTCATAATTTAAAATACCATGTTTTTTTCTCCTTTTATTTGTTCAGTATATTTGGGTCTGAAGCAACACAAAGGTAAACCTGAGCTATTTGTAACAATGTCTTCTCGGACTAACACAGCATCATTACAGTTATTGCTCCCATGCTGTTTAATTTACAGGGAAACATTTTTAATTTGAAACTCTTATATTTCTATAGGCCAATACGTGCATGACACTCATGTAGGACTCTGTATACCCAGAAGAGGGCATGCAATGATAGTTATTGCTTCAGTTGCATTATCCTGTTCCATGTCTTTGAGCTTCAACCAGTGTCTGTTCGCTACATTTAATTAAGACTGTCTTCTGCTTTTGGACCGATTAAAGAGAGCCATTTGAACAAAAAAATTTGACGTTATAACAGATGTATGACTTACCTGTTTTCTTTCAGCACATGTTCTACTCTACAAGATTACATTCCACTCAAGTTAAAGAAAACAAATTGGAAAAAGAAACAATAAACTTAGCATATTCTCAAAATGGTATTATAGAAAACATTACACAGATGCATTTAAACAGTTTTCAGCTTGGAGCAACGGTAAATTTGTGTTGTGTTGCCAGCCGGTGTATCGTGTAAACTTAAAACCTGCACAGAGCCTGTGTGGAATGCGTAGATAATGGCTTCTGGGGCGGCCAACACAGTCAATGAGAACCAGGCATACCTTGTATAATACTAGTATTCTATAGACTTAGGGTCAGATTTGCGCCAGCTTGCAGCTTGCGCCAGCGTAAACCCTCCAATGCACAATAACCATAAAATATGTTTAATGTTAAAATACAATTAAGTGGAGTTCATGTGAATTCAGGACATGTTAAAAACCTATAGGCCTGTTTGCCCTGTTTAGTAAATCTGGCCCTAAAAATCCAGGGCAATAGCCTATCAGAGATCACCTTTATTAGTTTAATATCTTACAATATTCTATAGATAACTTCTTTTTTCTTTTTTGTAAAAAAAACCAAACAATTTTCTGCTATTTCAGCATAAAAAGAAAAAAACAATTTAGAACTTTCCTATATGTCGTATTTATGAGTCATTTTTACACTGTTCAGGAATATCTCGGAATAACTCATATAGTCGTTTGAGCACAGATTTGGACTAGAAACAGTTCAGACTCTGTCATGTTCTTTTTGTCATGTTTTTCTTCAATTGTTCGCTTTCACTCAGTTAAAATCAAACGTGACAACATCAGAAATGCTCTGCAAATAGAGTTCGACCAAGACAGAAAACAAAAACAATGCATAAATTATTTTCAGATTTAATTTTCCCTTTTAAGACCCACATTACTCTGACGGCCAGCTTGTCTTAAACAAGAAGCTGACAGCATAAAAGAGAATGAGAGGCAAATCATCATGATTTCCTGAGACGTTTTCTCAGAGGACTGTCTCTGAAAAGCTATTAAATTGAATGGAGTTGCGGTTACGTGAAATTCTATATTTTGTTTCCAATCCCTTTATGAAAGCTCCAGACATTTTGCTCATTTCGATGATTGCTTGGTATAAACCACCATAAAAACAACACTTTTTAAAATTGGATTGGATTCAAAAAGTATATTGTTGTCTATGAAAATGTGTCATCAATAATATTTGAAAACTGCTGATGGCATCTCATGTATAGTATTAATTAGAGCAATGTATGATTTGGTTGCACTGAATATTTGAATAAGCACTAACAGTTATTATAAATATGTCTGGAGAAGGATTTTTTTATTTATTCCAGAAACTACTTTTGATGTGCTGGTTACATTTGCCAGATATTACCATAATAAATATTATGTAAATAAATTGGAAAAGTCAAATGAGGACACGTTTCATGTTAAACACTATAATAACAGCCCAGGTTTAAATAACTCTTTTCAAATAATAGAAGATACTGAGCTGTCTCCTAAAATAAAAGATTCAGCATGTATTATCCTGTTTTATTGAGCAATTCAACATCAATTGCAAACAGGTATGCTCCAACAACCGATGCCAGAGTGAGAGGTATTTTTAAGATGGCTTGCTGATAGGTCCACTTTGTTTTCGTCAGGGAGGGAGAATTGGCTTGTTTGATTTTTCCGTCAAGATTGGGTAAAAGTTGCAGGGTCATGATGATATCCCTTTAGGTATTCACCTAATCTGTTCTCGGCATTGCCAGTAAACAGGCAGCCACATGGGAGAAAGTAATGATGGATCAAGACCAAAGCCTTTGCTGGATTTTGGATGTGTCTGGCTGGTGATGGGAAATGCACTAAGCAGGCTATTTGTTCAGGGCCTGCGTCACCTTTATCATTCAGGTACGCTTGGCTGTGATCAATAACTCATACTTCTTACGTCAATAAAATTCTTTGCCTTTCCTATTTCTAAAGCAGAAAAGGAAAGTTAAAAAACATCATTGCATCACATATATTTTTGCAAAGAAGAAATACTTCTTTGTTTGTTACAACCAAATCTATCTGAATATATCTACGTGATAGAGGAGGTAAACAATTCTGCATATATATTTTTAATTATAAAATTCAAGATTAATTTGTATCTTATTTACTTTATAATACCAAATATTAGTTAAAAGAATATTATAATTGAATGCATTCATATTTTTTTTTAAATGTAACTTATATGTAAAAGTCATATTGGTAGCACTTTACAATAAGGTTTCATTTGTTAACATTAGTTAACTAAATTAGTAAACATGAACTAACAATGAACAATACTTCTCAAGCATCTTAATGTTAATCTCAACATTTACTAATATCAAAAGTTGTATTTATTGACATTAGTTAATGCACTGAACTAACATGAACATTAAGTATTATTAAGGTAACATTAACAAAGGTTAATAAATGCTGTACAAATATGTTGCTCATTGTTCATGTAGTTAATTAATGCATTAACTAATGATAACAAATGAGTCCTTATCGTTAAGTGTTACTGACATATTTAATAATATAAAGTGTGTGTGCATTCACAAGTATATTCTAATTTATATTACAATAAATATATAATTATACTTATAATAATTAGAATATTGAATCTGAATATTAAAATGTGTTCATGAATTCATATTCTTTACAAATATTTCAGTTTTTCCTTTTTAATAAATGTGCTAATTGGTCACCGATCTGTTTCTTGGTTTCTGATTTCCAATGTCAACTTTAACAATAAATCAGATGATTATTAGAAATGGCCATAACAAAGCCAATGCAGGTTACATGTTACACATCAAGAAATCTTTTATTTTTATTTTTTTATGTCAGCACATTTAGAATTATAAAGAAAATGCACTAAAGATGAAAGCTGAAGCACAACTACATGTGTCACATAATCATCTGTAGTGCAGAGACGGATCTCTTGCTCCAGAGTTACCTTTCATCAGTCAGTCATCTTGGCAAGCCTCATCACCTCTTTTGCACTGAGCAAATCATAGCTGAGTCACTGGTAAATGATACAAGATTAAAGTAAAAAAAAAAAAAGAAAGAATTGAAAGCAGACAGTTTGTCCTTTTAAAAGACCAAATGCAATCAATTATTCTCATCAGCAAAGGGAAGTACATGAAGCTATACTTAAAGCAGGATTAAGGCTAAACTGGTCATTTAACCATCAAGATAAATTCCCTATTGGCAACACTTGACTACTGGCAAAACAGAGGCAAAACACTAACAGACAAGACACAAAACAGTCGCTCTTTTATGCAAAAAATTTATATCAATCCATCTTGGATTGATCCAAGATGGCGGCGCGAGTACATCGCGAGGCTCGCGGTCTCTCCAGATTCTGTAATTTAGCAGTATTTTTCTTGCTCATTTCGGGTCTGTTCGTCCAGAACAGTTGTGCCTTAACATCGTACACCCAAGGTGAGCTTTTGGATATTGGTTTGCGAATTTCCGACAGTTTTATGGACAACCTTCGACTCCTTCCTGAGATCGCCAGATCACCCGAGGCTATGCACTCTGCCCGGCCGGGCGGAAGTGCTCGCAGGCGCCGGCGAGATCGTAAACAAAGGCGGGGGAAGCGCGGAGGACTAAGAGCTAAGCTAAAGCTAACACCACACCGGCTCTCTTTACCCAGCATTTTCCTTGCCAATGTACGGTCGCTGTTGAACAAAATGGAGGAGATTCGACTCAACATCACATACAGCAAGAGACTTTTGAACTGTAATGTTCTAATTTTCACGGAAACATGGTTAAACAGCGGAATACCGGACAACGCTATTGAGCTAGCGGGACGCCATACATTCCGGGCGGATAGAACATTACATGGCTCCGGTAAGACCAGAGGTGGTGGATTGTGCATTTACATTAACAAAGCTTGGTGCACAAACTCTGCTATTGTTGGGAGACATTGTTCAGCTAACCTTGAGTTTCTCATGGTTAAATGTAGACCGTTTTATCTACCGCGGGAGTTCACTTCCACTATTATAACTGCAGCCTATATTCCCCCGGATGCTGATGCCAAGTTTGCTATGAAAGAACTTCACGCAGCCATCAGTAAACAACAGACCGTTCACCCGGAAGCTGCGTTTATTGTTGCGGGTGATTTTAATCATTCAAACTTAAAGTCAGTGCTACCGAAATTTCACCAGCATGTTTCCTGTCACACCAGAGGAAACAAAACCTTAGACCATGTTTACACAAACATGGCTGAAGCTTACGTCGCGACACCCCTCCCCCACTTGGGACAGTCAGATCACCTTTCTTTGTTCCTCACCCCCAAATATGCACCTCTGATCAATCGCGTGAAGCCATCAGTGAAGACCATCAAGGTGTGGCCTGCGGGGGCAGATTTCTCACTCCAGGAAAGGTTTCTACACACAGACTGGAGTATGTTTGCTTCTCAAGCCACCAGTGGCTCTCACACGGACATTGACTGCTACACCTCCTCTGTACTGGATTATATTAATACCACCATTGACAGTGTTACAACCCAGAAGCAGATCACCACATACCCAAATCAGAAGCCATGGATGAACAGGGAAGTGCGACTCCTATTGAAGACACGCAATACTGCCTTCAGATCAGGAGATGCACAAGCCTATAGCACATCCAGAGCAAATCTGAAAAGGGGCATCAAAGAGGCCAAGCACTGCTACAAGCTTAAGATAGAGGGACACTTTTCCAACGCTGACCCTCGGCGCATGTGGCAGGGCATTCAGGCCATCAGTGACTACAAACCCTCTCACTCCACCCCCGCAGCCACTGATGTCAACTTCCTGAACGAGCTAAATGACTTTTATGCTCGCTTTGAAAGAGACAACAGAGAAACTGCCACCAAGCTCAAATCCTCAGCTGACCACCCACCGATCACACTCTCCTCCACAGATGTCTGCAATGCACTGAGCAGGATCAGCGCGCACAAGGCTGCTGGACCAGACAACATCCCTGGACGCGTACTCAGGGCATGTGCGGAGCAGCTCGCTGGGGTTTTTACAGACATTTTCAACCTGTCTCTTGCCCAAGCAACTGTACCAACATGCTTTAAATGCACTTCCATTGTGCCAGTGCCAAAACACTCCAGCCCGAAGTGCCTTAATGACTACCGCCCTGTAGCACTCACACCCATCGTAATGAAGTGCTTTGAGCGGCTGGTCCTGGCACACCTAAAAGACTCTCTACCATCCACATTGGACTCACACCAGTTTGCCTACCGTAGCAATAGGAGCACAGAGGATGCAGTCTCCATGGCACTGCACTCTGTGCTCACACATCTGGACAATAAGAACACTTATGCACGCATGCTGTTTGTTGACTTCAGCTCAGCATTCAACACTGTCATCCCAACTAAGTTAATAGCCAAACTTGGAGACCTGGGCTTCAACACCTCCATGTGCAACTGGATTTTGGACTTCTTGACCAACAGACCCCAGAATGTTCGATCAGGCTCCAACTGCTCCACATCCATCACACTCAACACTGGTGTACCACAGGGCTGTGTGCTAAGCCCGTTCCTCTACTCCCTCTTCACCTCCGACTGCAAGCCTGTGTACGGATCTAATTCCATCGTCAAGTTTGCGGACGACACTACGGTGATTGGTCTCATCAGCAACAACGATGAGACTGCCTATAGGGAGGAGATCAAGCACCTGGCCACATGGTGCACCGAAAATAACCAGCTCCTCAACACCACCAAAACGAAGGAGCTCATCGTGGACTTCAGGAAAGTGTCAAGAGGCACACACGACACCATCCACATCAATGGAATGGCTGTTGAGCGTGTCTCCAGTTTCAAGTTCCTGGGGACCCACATCTCGGCGGACATGACCTGGACAACCAACACCTCCAGCCTGGTCAAGAAGGCTCACCAGCGCCTCTTCTTCCTGAGGACACTGAGGAAGAATCAGCTTTCCTCCACTATCCTGGTGAACTTCTATCGCTGTGCAATAGAAAGCATCTTGACCAACTGTGCTACAGTGTGGTATGGGAGCTGTTCTGTTGCAGAGCGCAAGGCACTGCAGCGGGTGGTGAAAACCGCCCAGCGCATCACTGGGACTCCACTACCTGCCATCGAGCACATCCAGAGGAAACGCTGTCTGCATCGAGCTCGCAGCATCCTTAAGGACTCCTCTCACCCAGCCCACAGACTGTTTTCTCTCCTGCCCTCCGGCAGGCGTTTCAGGTGCCTCCGGACCAGGACCAGCAGACTAAAGAACAGTTTTTTCCCCAGAGCTGTCTCTTTATTAAACTCTAACCCTCATTGATCCCACTCCCCTTATATACTGATTGACTCTCCTCTCCCTCCTCACACCTGCCTCCATTTTGTTATTTGCAATACTATAATGTTCATTTGCACTGCTGACTGTTATTACAGTAACAACTGTTTACATATGCATCTTGCACTACTACCTTGACTGGAATATGCTCATTTGCACTGCCGACTGTTTATTTACAGTACCGACTGTTATATATACATTGCAATATCGTACCTTAACTGTAATATGCAATTACTTTCCACTGCACTCACTCGGATAGCTTCTGTCCAAACTTTATTTGCACTACTTTAAATCCATTGTTATACTGCTCATTAGCCTAACTTATACATATATCTATTTGTAAAATTCTGTTTATAGTAATATCCATCTGTATATTATGCTCACATTCTGTTTATAGTAACAGCCATCTGTATATATATTCATAGTACATATCTATCTGTAAAATTATGTTTATAGTAACAGCCATCTGTATATTATATTCAGTACATATCTATCTGTAAACATTCTGTTTATAGTAATAGCCATCTGTATATTATTATATTCAGTACATATCTAGCTGTAAATTCTGTTCACAGTAATAGTTATCTGTATATTATATTCATAGGACAATCTATCTGTAAATTTTTGTTTATAATAGTATTCAACTCTATATTTATTCAGTACATATCCATGTTCTGCACTTATGAACCACTGTATATCCTGCACTTGCTGCTATTGCACTTCTGGTTAGACCTAAACTGCTTTTCGTTGCCTTGTACCTGTACTTGTGTAATGACAATAAAGTTGAATCTAATCTAATCTAATCTAAAAAGCAAAAGGATGAAGGCACAATTGCAAGCAAATTAACACAGTTTGACCTCACATTTATTATCTACAGTTTATTCATTTATTTTAAGAACCTGCAAAGGAAATGGAAATGTCTGTTTGCACACTTCGTGACTTTGTACTTTAATACAGGAAGTCATATCTCACAGTGAATATTTCAAGTCATTACAAAAGCCAAAATCTTTGTTTATTAAAATAGTTGTTTTTCTGGCATTCAAAGACATTCAGCAGTTTGATTGAAACAGCTTTCGAAGGAAAAAGTATCAGAGTTATATTTTTTTGTGGTTAACGTTATTGGCAAACATGTGGAAATGCAAGACGACCATCATCTGTATCTCAACAAGTGACGTCACAATTCATTCCTGACAATCATGGAGGCTTTCTAGAGACATCACATACTTGTAGTTTAACAGAGTTAGCAATGCTATAAAACTTTTGCTGGATAGTAGTTATATTAACAGCTTCATAAGAAAAGTCGGTAACACTTTACAATAAGGTTTCATTTGTTAACAGTGGCTAAGTTAACATGAATTAATAATGAACTGCACTTCTACAACATTTAATCATCTTTGTTAAAATTACTAATACATTATTAAAATCAAAAGTTTTATTTGTTCACATTAGTTAATGCACTGTAAACTTGAACAAACAATGAACAACTGGTTTTGTATTAACACAGATTAACAAATACAGTAACAAATGTATTGTTTATGGTTAGTTCATGTTAGTTAATATATTAACTAATGGTAACAAATGAAACCTTATATAGTAAAGTGTCACTGAAAAGTCCAAACATTACTTTATGTAAATATGACTTTTGCCTGATTAACATGTTTCTGAGTGTAAAAACTATGACAAACACATAAAAACATAAATAGTGATACAGGATTTTTTTTCCCGGGTTTATAAATGTTAACATGCTTCTGGTTAAACAAAAAGAATCCCAAATTCACAATCTTTTATAAACACCGGTCTTTGGTCAGACCATAATATGCTGTGGCAGAAATCATAAACATTTTTTTTTTTTTGTACTAAAACATTTCAGCTCTCACTTTGTCACTAGACACATTCCAGATACAGAAGATGCTATTCTAAAAGGTACGTCTCTTTCAAATCGAAACCACGCCGCTGGATAATCAAAACATGCCTCATGACAGATATTCCATTACACTGCACGGTCAAGTCGAGTTGAATTGCTGTGTCTTATGATTTCATATGTGCAACTCTGGATAATATTTCAGGAGGACATGTTACTCATCTTTATCAGACAGCAATGTACGGTTAGCATGAAGCACTGCAGGCTTAAAATACTTTTTATACTTGTTGTCAGCACAGACATTTTATTTAAAACAAATGCTTAAATTGCTTTAGTATAATGACATTAAAAAGGCCAATGACTATTAGTAAATTTAGTATTTCATTGAACATTATTGTTGTACTTTATATATATATATATATAAAATGACTGCCTTTACACTGTAATTTTAACTGTAAAATATTGTAAAAAGGCTATGGGAATAAGCTGTTAATAGGTTAACAGTATTACCGTAAAAAAACGTAAAAGATCTAACCGGACATTTCATGTAATTTTACAGTAAAATTCTGTTAAATGTATAGATTTTAGAAGTATAGCAGAATAAATGAAATTATAATTTACAGTGAAAAACTGTAAACTGACAATCCCAGCATTCTCTGTGTGACACTTGGTATTTTGTTCAAATAATTTCTTTGCAAATATAATCGTGTCAGTTATGCACATTTGGGTTTTTGATGAATGATTATTGCATTGTTTAGTCATGTTTTACCATGATGGTGTTTTGTGTTTGCATGAAAGACTCTTGTGCACCTTCTATATAGGTGGGAACCGGCGAACATTCAAACAAATTTTAATAAAAATAAACATTTTGTACAAAATTAACCCTTTAATGCATGAATTATGATAACCTCAGTCAGGATTTTTTTCCTATGTGGGTTTATTGCTCTTAGGGCATGACAAATTGTAAAAAAAATTATTATTTTTTTTACACATTTTTCAAAGAGATTTTGACAAAGACATGCTGTCCACTTGAGTGCGTTTATGGTTTAAACTGAAGAGATACTGTATTAAATATAATACAATAATCAAACAGATAAAGTATGTGTATTTAACAAACTAATCAATAAAATTATATAAAATCATCTGAAAACTATAAAATTTATACAAAAAATATACATGCGAAATATTGCAAAGGCAATTGAACTTCATACAAGTTGCACTTGGCGTATCTTTGATATCAGAACATGAGGACGTGATTCCATCAGAATTTTCTACAGCCTGTCAAGGTACAACTGTGGTGTACCAGAGTATGTCAATTTACCCTTATTAGCTGATAATTTTGATTATGTTCAAGACGGACACATTTCTAGCATAGCCCTCCTCTGAGAAAACCTAGCGATACGTTTTTTTCAATCTCATCTGAAATAAGCAGTGTTGGGGGTAACGCATTACAAGTAACATGCATAATGCATTCAGATTACTTTTCTGATGTTACAAGTAAAGTAATGTGTTACAAGTAACATGTATTATGTAATCAATTTTTTTAAAATGTTACGAGTAATGTATTACAAGTAACATGCAGCTCCAACGCTATCTCACGACCAATTCGTACGAATTCGTACGAATGATAAAAAGTTGGCTAATTCGTACTAATTCGTACGACCTCACTCGTACGAATTTGTACGATTTGTCTAAACCCACGTGATGGGTAGGTTTAGGGGCGGGGTCAGGGGTAGGTCATTCGTATGAATTCATACGAATTGGCCAATTCGTAAAATATGTACGATTTTGCAAAAATCGTACTAATTCGTACGAGTCAGGTCGTATGAATTCGTACGAATAAGCCACCTCGTAGAATTTGTACGTTTTCCCGTGAGATCGGGCTCGCATTACCTAATCAGATTACTTTTTGATCTAACAAGTAAAGTAATTAATTACAAGTAATGTGCATTATGTAATCACATAACTTTTTTTGATGTCAATGAAAATTACATTCTAATAATACAAATACATTTATTTACAGTAAAAAAAAAGTCACTGCAGATTAAGTATTTTCAAAAACAATATTCACAGTATAAGTATGAATTGTAGCTGAAATATAGCCATTGATGCATGAGGTCCACTATAGTGGACAGATGATTAATCAGATTTTTCTCCCAATCTAAAATCAAAACTTAGAAAATGTAACTGTGATAGGACTCATTAGATATAGCTTGATGCTGCAGTATTTTTTTTACCTACAAGAGTCTCCTATAGGATAGAAGGAATGGGTGGATATTCCGGAGCAACTTGGGATTTCTGACTGTCCATTGGCCATCTTGGTTTGGAGGGGGAAAAAATTGAAACACAACAGCTTGCCACTTGGTTGCAATGTATAGGATGATGCACCAGGGTCCACTGAAGAGGTTGATGTGCAACTATGCCATCAAAACCCGTGCAAATTCAAGAAAATGCTTTTTTAATAGCTGTCCACTGTAGCGACCACTGCATGAAAGGGTTCAAGTAAAGACAGCGGTCCCTCACGGTCGACTGCCACCACACGTAATAAAACAAAACACAACATGAATCCAGGCCTGGCCTCTCTTGATCTCCACTGTCGTCGCTCCTCCTTTTATGCTTCCGCTGGATACGAGACCGGTGTGTCTTACAGGTGTCGCTCATTAGCAATCACACCACCGGCCATCACCACAATAGTATAATTCAGCTAGTGGAAAACTGAGCTTCTTCATGATTCATCATGTGGCTTCCTCTTTTACCACTTGCATAGTAGCGTATATAAGGTACAACATAGATTTTAGTAGCAGTGTGTAGCCTTAAGTTGCACATTTTCCTGTTGTAAATTACAGTTTTATACTGTAAAATGTACAGGTTGTTCTGTTACATCTGTTACAATGTTACATTTTTACTGTATTTTTTGTTTTTACCGAATTATTCTGGAAACCACAGCTACCAGGATGTTTATTTATGTATTTATTATTATTATTATTATTATTATTATTATTTTTTACAGTGGGCAGTCCCTCACATGCAGCCCATCATATTTGGGGGTCTTTATGTGCATAAAAAAATGAAAACAATTTAAGGAGCAAGTGAATACACATCTGACCCAGGACTTGTGTGTGTGCTTTGTTCTTTTTGTGTGTGTGGTTTTACATTAATCCTCTAATGTGTTTATCCTCTATTAAGTTACTCCTTAAGCTTCCACTTGTTTAGCTCTTCGCTCCGTGGAGCCTCAGTTTTCGCACCACATAAATCACAGGGCAGCATTATCTGCTGGCTGCAGCTGATGGAGATAGTGCCAGGAACACGCTCCTTAAACCACCAGTGTTTATAAGGACCCCTCTCCTATGTAATTCACCATAGCTGTAGACAAGGAAATAATATGGTTAATATTTTGATCCTAAAATAGTGCGTGACGAACCCAATGAACTTTGCCGTACTCTTTTTTGGCCCTCGCGGTGGGCCTCTTTATACTGTGTGTCAGCACTGTGTCTGTTTTAAAAAAAAATCAGCCAGAAGCTCTTCTACTTGTTTCACAGCAAGAGACAGGAAAACATTTATCTATAAACCGACTAGCCAGGAGCATAAGAGCCATCTGAAAAGTGTGGGAATGCACATTATAGCTTTTATTATTATACATTATATTCTACATTAATTTATTTATTATACATTATAGCTTTTATTATAGCTTATATATTACTACATTTATTATAAGCTTAGCAGGAATTAAAGCTTGGCTTATGAATATTTATGGAGTTACTTTTACATTACTAAGCATGTAAATAATGGTTTACATGACTAAAAAAAACAAGATTTCAATTTACTTAATTAAAATGAGCTAAAGTAACACACTTCTTGAACATTTTATCATAATTTAATTTCTGTCACGACAGCTCTCTGAGTGTTTGGCATGGTAATGGATATGACAATGTTGATATGGTTGGTCTTGGCGGAATAGATCTGCTACGCTGCTGCTGTTATTAATACTAAACAAGTACGGGAATTGCTACTGCCAATACATACATGACACACTGCTGTGAACAAGTAAGACACACTGCTCTATACAGGTGGAGCTGGGGAAGGTGGAGGGTGTTCTGAAAGTGCGCTGCAACTGCTACAGAAAATGTCATACCAAGTATTTGAAGGTTGAGCAGCGAGCTCATTGGCTACTGATACAGCAGGAACCAATCAGCTGTGCCTTATAGAGAATGTGATTGCAAGCAGATTGAGTTATGGACCGATCAGCCTACGCCATCTGGAGTTTCATGATAATATTTTGTATTTCATCACATTCAATTTGTAAAATGGAAGTTTAAGTTGCATGAAACGGAAATTTCAGGAAGTTTTCTTCCCTATTGTGATGTATTTCTTAGTGAAACTGCATGTCGAAAAAGAAAAAATGTAAGGCAGGACTTGAATTGTCTATCGGGAATTGATTGGATCATTGGATCGTTGTGGTTTGCAATTGCTGTGATCTCATGTGAGTGACAGGTTGAACGTGGATGGACGTGTTTGCTGTGTGTGCAGTCGTGCCAGTGGTGTGAAGATGCACCCTCTTTCTCAGCTTCTATGTTTGTCTAAAACCAGTGAATTAACTAAAACATATTGTAGAAGGCAAGTAAATAAGCTATTCCATTTTAACATGCAGTACCATTTTGCCTGGTATGCTCGGTAATGGATAGTCTGTTGACTTTGTAGTGTCTTATGGCACAACTAATGTTGAGAAAAAATATCTACACGCTGGTTTCCTTCAAGACTTGTGTTAATCTAAATTGTGGCTCTCCACCCATAATCTCAATTTCACGAACCTCTAGTCCTGCCAGACCAAGTCTGTTTTAAGTCTAGCCAAAACAAACAAGCTCTTCCATCTCGAAAAAGTCAGACAAGCTGTCATGAACTTCTAATCTCTGTTTGCATCACTTAAGTGCATCTTTTAGATTCAATGAAGAATCATTAGCTGTGGAATCATAAGTGAATTTATTTCTTTAAATTTCTTATTTACTCATAAAAAGCTCACATCACAGGGCAACCCGGGAGCCTCTGACTCCAGTGGTTATCTTTTGCCCTTTAACAGAGATAGGACAACAGTGCATGCCATTTAGCTCTCAGTCATGTTCTTTCTGACTTAGGCTTCTGTTCTTTGTTCACTACCTAGACTGTAAAGACTCAGACCCATCTCTATCTCTCCAGAGGAAGTAAAGATTAAAAGAGGGCACACTACTATAATCCATTCTATCTCCTGGAAAACATCCAGTTTCCACCCTTTCACTTCGGAGTTAGAGGAAAAAAATCAGCTCACACCAGAACTTTAGAAAATAAATAAATACTTTGCTGGATGTTGATTGAGTGCATAATGTTCAAAATGTCAGAACTTTGTGAATTATAAACCAATGCTTTAACGGTTCCCAAAGGAACACACCTGTGGTCAGTTCTGATCACTGGCTCTCCTGTCTGGAAAGAACCACTAAATTATGGAAAAGTTGTATAATCTCATTTAATTGTAAGAAGTAAATGTTAGCTGAAGAGCCACAGAATATAACATCTCGAAATTGAATTGGTCATGGAAGAATTGTTGGCTGTGCTTTATTAAAATATTCTGAGAATCTAAACCAAAATCAATATATTCCCCATTCCAATATGATTCCCATTCACATAATTTCAAAAGGTCATAAGATCCCTATCCTTTTGGTTGGACATTACAAAGGGTTTTTACTGCATTGCACAATCTAGAAGAAAACAAATTATTTGACCTGTCTCAGTCATTTCATGACATTTTGCTTATTTTCTGTGGTCTGCACTCAATCTCTACATAACCAGGTGAATATTTTTTCATATATCTTGTCAAAGGCTGCACATTGTCAGAGAAGTGTTGTTGGTACTTCTATTTCCCCTATACGCAAATACAAATGAGTTTATCAATACAGGCCAAAAAGCACGCTCATTTAAATATTGACTTTGAGTGTCAGCAAACTGTTGTTATTTTTCAGGACAACAGGGAAATTTGTTCAGAAAAAGTTATTTCTTTAAATTTTAGAGCAGTTAGCCAACTATTCTTGGATTCCTTGCCTCCTTTGACCGAGAAATTGAATGACTTTTCCTGTTTCTCTTCCCTGCTCTTTACTCAGGCCCATGTCTGTTTGACATCAAACTGGCCAGAGCTGATTGGTGTTTGGGGCTGATGATGTTTATTTAGAAAATGGCCTTGACTTTTCATCAGCTGTTTCCAAGAGAATTATATGTGGTTTCAGTAAATAAGGGTCTATGACTTGTCATATGTCAGCCTCAATCCCACCTTTAAATGCTTTTCTGGCTGCTATAGAGCCATCATGGATTTGTTTAAAACCAGGCAGTGGCATTTGCAAGGTGAAAATATCACTACACACTCATTCTGGGTCAGTGTTACAGGGTATACATGTTGTTTGTGTGCCCTAAAACTTGCGTAGCCTATACACCACATACCTAATGGAATTAGCCTTGTTCTATGATGTTTGGATTCTTCTGATGCACCTATATGACATGGTTCATCAATCCATCACACTCGATGTTCTCCTGGGATGTAAATTTACTTGAGTTATGGATGCATTTTAGATACCCAGGCATGGGCACTTTGTAACCACAATCCAGCAATGTAACATACCATCTCCAAGGTGCATCTGCTGGTTACACATTCACTCTCTGTTGTGTGTTTTCATGCTACCTCTCCATACACAGGTCATAATGTCTAACCTGAATCAACCACAGTCAAAACAAGATGCCAGAAATTTGTTTTAACAATTAACACACATGACATGTTTACCCAGCACAATCCAGCAAAACAACATTCTGTTCCACTGCTTTCAAATAATTTAATGATCTCTGCCAAGGTGGTCATAAAAAACAAAACAATTTAACTGGCTTGTAATGTGAATCTGACAATATTTCTTATTCATCTTACATTCAAATGTTTCTTTGTTTAAAATGTTACTGAATCTTGAAACTTTGTTTATTTCTGTTTCTGTCTTTTTTCTTCTTTTACCAACAATGATTTGTGGGTTCTCATGATCCGCATAATGTTCAAAGTTAAACACTTTTAAATAAAATGAAATGAAACACTTATGTTTACTTAAGTCAAGGTTTATTGACTTTGATCAAAAGAAGCACAATGAACTTCTGTTTGCACAGAAACTTCACAAAAGACTAGTTAGAAGATTGAATGGTATCTATAATGTTGATGCCCAAGATATGCACAAAACAAAAATATTTACAAATGTTAAATGTAGAAATGCTTTATGTGATACATATTTTTTCCAGAATATTTAAAAAGATAGGTCACCCAAAATATACAAACCCAAATCCATTTGACTTTCCTTTGTGGAACATAAAAAGGGTGTTTTGACGCGTGTTTATGCTGCTTTTTAACATGAAAGGGAATGGGGGCTGAACCGGTAAAGCTCCAATAATTACAAAAAGTCACCATAAAACAAATCCAAATAAAACTATATATATACGAAGAAGAAATATTTTCACTGATAAATTTCAAAATGTCAGAAATTTCTGATTTTTAAATTAGGATCTGTTCCTCACACAGCATCTCCTTTTATGTTCCACAGAAGAAAGAAAGCCATACAGGTTTATAATGACATATAGATGATAACATATTTAAAGAATTTGGGTGAACAATCCCTTTAAACTTTCAGATGGGTCAAGATGACCTCCAGTATTAATGGAGGGTACAGACATTCAGCAGTATGAGAAAATGTTCTTAATTTGCAGCCAGCTCTCAGTAGAGATGACGTTTTCGGCCAAATATAACATTCAATCTGATGCATGCTCCAGGACCTGTAAATTAGAGTAAGGTCCCCCATGCTCCTCTGATGAATGATCCTTGCCAGATATAATGGTGTTCTCTAGCCGGGAAGGCATCTGCGCAGGCACTTGCACTGCCAAAACTGTCTTACTACACTTCCTTCCATAAATTTGCTGAAACCGAGGTCACACCATTTCTGTGTGTCCAGGCTTCATGTCAAGTGAAAGAAAAGAAGTCCACGCTAACATACAGGCAAAAAGGGGAAGATAAGTTGCATCACCGTGGAAAAGTCAACCCTGAAAAAGATATGTGTCCTTGCTCTTTATTTCAGCAGTTTTGTAAACTTCCAATGAAGTGATATAAAATTGAACTGAGTTCTGACAGAAAGTCATGTCTTGCACCTCATTACTGAGTCTTGTACTCTTTTGTGTGTTGAGTGAATGGGGCTTTTACCAGCACATAACCAACAGCCCAAGGATATCATTTGGAACACAGCTCTAAATGTTCTCTGGTATGAATTAGTCTTGTCTGTACTTCCCTGTGACTAGTCTTTATTCAGAATGCATGCCAATATTTGTACCAACAATTGCCTTAGTAGAATGTGGTCAATTGTATATTTAAAAAAAAAAAAAAACAAGTTGATCTAAAATCTCGACAATGTTTTAGAGAAAACATATGACATCAACAAAGTGATCTACTCATCTGCTCATCTTCAATACATTTTTCCTTACTCACATTCCAACTAAATGTTTTTCTTCCTTTTCAGCCCTGCACTTCTAAATGTCCATTCAGAAGAAAGCAAACCAAGTGATACAAAAACAGCCCTTGACAGAGACACAGCACTCATGACTTCGAAGTGCCTGATAAATTCATTTGAACAGTTGGGCAAACAACACTTTTTGAGCAAACAACACCTGCCCATCATATTAAAAGTCTCCCTGCCACCCCCTGCAGCTGCCTGTATTGGGGCGTTAGCCTTCAGCCTTTCTCCTTCCTCCGGAGCCACAGCCAAAAGCTGGCTTTCTCTGCCTCCTCCTCAAGCTCCTTCACCATCTTCCGCAGGTTTACCCCCACCATGCCAGACTCACAGAGTAGGTACGGGGTAAACATTGGCATTCCAGCCTGCCTCCTGGCACTCCGCTGCCATCTCGAAACATTTTAGATGTTTCCTTTCATGGGCTGCTGTAGAGTTTCCTTCCAATGGAATGATGATGACTATCTTATCCTCAGCTGACCACATGACGATGTCTGGCCAGAAGTGGTTATTGTTATCTCTCTTGGGAAGACCAGCAGCTTTTTGAGGTCCACCAACATTTGCCACTCCCAAGTTTGAGGAAGGTATTTCTTTCTTGTGCCGATACCCGGTAGATGTCACCTGGTCTGACAAAGGATAATAGTGTAAACTTTGGCATCTCAGGCATGTAATTTGCTGCTATCCTACTCTTCTCCAAGAATTTAGCCAGCTTAGTGAGGACTTGATTGTGATGTCACCTAAATCGTACCTGTGTCAGCGCAACCTTTCATCCTCAGAGGATGTGCTGCAGGCTTGCCTTGATGTTACCACAAAGGGAACAGCCGACCTCATCCCCAAACCACTGGGTGAGGTTTGAAGGTCGTGGGAACTACCCTTATCTGAAAGCTGAGTCTTGCTTATGGAGGTCTTCAGATGTCTGCCCAGCTAATATACTTATTCACCGTAGCATCCCATCGGGTCCAGGCACCTTGTTAATCGAGGGACACTGCCTTAATGTGGAAGCGCTCCTGCTCAACCCTGGTGACTTCTTCCACAACCATGGACTTCCGCTGCATCTTGGAGGCTTTTGACCAGAACTGTTGTGGTGTTCCCCAGCCTAAGCCAGCCCGCTCAGTCTGGACCAACTCCATGACCTCTC
Organism: Rutilus rutilus; assembly: GCF_951802725.1. Lineage (NCBI taxonomy): Eukaryota > Metazoa > Chordata > Actinopteri > Cypriniformes > Leuciscidae > Rutilus > Rutilus rutilus. Next base: position 25,674,035 of record NC_140230.1, on the reverse strand, counting down.
TATGCTTCAGGCTGGAGATGGTATAATTTACTTCGTCCTGCACCTTCCACTTACAGCCTGTGCGGATGTAGACACACACATATATATATATATATATATACTGTGTGTGTGTGTGTATGTGTATCTTATTCACATATCTTTATTTTTTATTTTTTATTTTACTAAGCTTCTTTTAAAGACATACTTGGCAATAAAACTCTTTCTGATTCTGATTTAGCAGTAATAAGCTATTTTCCTGCACAACATAAAATAGAATTGTAATATAACAATATAATATGTAACAATAATGTTTACAGTGGCTTCATAAATTAATTAAAAACATAAAAAAGCTAAACACACCTGATGCACATTCTTTGTTTTTCATTAGAAGTAGAGTTTAAAAACCTTGCTGTACATGCCATCTTGCACCGACAAAAGTGACTGAAGGCACCTGACATTGTAAACAAGACTTCCCAAATTGGAACTTGAACCTACCGTATTTTCCGGACTATAAGTTGCTCCGGAGTATAAGTCGCACCAGTCAAAAAATGCGTCATGAAGAGGAAAAAGAACAGACATTTAATATGGAAAGGCAAGCTATTCAACTACACAGTAGCACACAGAACAACAGGCTGAGTAGGTGTCCGGTATGTTAACGCAACACATTAACAGTTATTCAGCTACACAATAGCATAAAGAACATATACCTGGGAGGCTGAATAGTCTAAATTAACATAAGCCAGCGAGTCCAACAAGCAAGTTACCAGTAAACAAGTTCACCGAGCACCAGCGATCTTATTCCACATCACTGAATCCATTGAATTTTCTTCATCCTTGGTGTCGCTTCTGAACAGCTCCGCCATAGAGCGCCCTCTCGCGGCTGTAGACTGTTTTCATCTCAGACTGAATTAATTTTGATATATAAGTCGCACCTGACTATAAGTCGCAGGACCAGCCAAACTATGAAAAAAAGTGTGACTTATAGTCCGGAAAATACGGTAGTTAAAAATCTGACACCCTCTCAAGTTGTGTTTACCACTTGGAAGTTTGGGGATAATTTTGATAGCCAAGTTCCCCGAGAAGAATTGCTGCTGAGACTGCTATTCTTTAGGCAGTTTCATTGCCTTGTCTTGTTGTTAAAGTTGTGCATAATTTACATATATGAATAATCATTTGAAGCATATTGTTAGTATCAGCGAAAATAGCCTGTATTTGACCGAAATTCCAGAATTCCAGCTAGTGTGGTGAAAGTTTATGGTTGTCAATGAATGTGACACTAAAAATCATTTTGGATTTAATAATTCCCAATTAATAGGCAAGAATAAACCTGGTGTGCTCCATGGTTCCTGTTCTTTCCGACAACAAAGCACTTGAATGTGCCAAGCTCGTAATCACCACTTCAGAAGTGGGAAGCGTATCATCAATGTTCCACCTCTACAACAAAGAGGCATCCTGCAAAATGAACATCATGGTTGACAACACCCGGCTACAGCACCAGCCCTTCCCCACATACCTTGGCGTGAAGCTTGACAGAACACTGTCATTTAGACAACACCTGGACACGGTCAAGTTAAAGACAACCTCCCGTGCCACGCTGATACGGCGCCTAGCCGGCACCACATGGGGAGCCTCCACAAAGACGCTTCACATCTCCACCGAGGCCCTGATGTTCTCAAGTGCTGAATACTGTGCTCCGGCCTGGTGCTGTAGCCCCCATGTCATTAAGCCCTTAACACCGCCCTAAGGACTATCTCCGACCAACCAACTGCCCGTCCTCGGAGGAATTGCCCTTTCAGAGGTCAGGCGAGAAGGAGCAATGCTGGCTCTCGCTCGAGAGACACAGGCAAGTGAATCCCACCTCCTTCACAAAATCACCACGGAGACACCACAGCACATGCGCCTCAAGTCCCGGCGACCTTTTGCCACACACGCCCAAGAACTGCTCCGCACTACACCAGCCGATATCTGCAAGGCTGCCTGGGTCAAGGCGAAATGGAGGGACCAGTGGAAGTCAGCGGAACCATCTCGGCTACACCTCTACGTTGAAGACCCCAAGGACGTTCCTGGCCAGTACCTGCCCAGAAAGCAGTGGACAATCCTCAACCGCCTGAGGACAGGTGTGGGACGCTTCGGGGCAGCAATGATGAAGTGGGGCATCGCGGATAGTCCTCAATGCGAGTGTGGAGACCCACTACAAACTGTGGAACACATTTTAACTAGCTGCCCCATATATTGGCCCCCGATTGGCGAACGTGGTTTAATTGACCTTGATCATAGGACGCTGGACTGGCTCGCCTCAACAGAACTGAAGGTCTAAGGACACACGCCAGAGAGAGAGAGAGAGAGAGAGAGAAGTGGGAAGTAGGACATTTCTGATAGCATGTGAAAGCAGCATCGGAATCATGGTAAATACAAGTTTCCTAGTTAAAAATTGGACATGCACGCCCTCTCAAGTGGTTTTTACCACTTGGAAGTTTGGGGATCATTTTGATACCGGAGTTCCCGAGTTGGGTGTTTCAAATTAAAATATTCTGCACGAGTCATGCACAATGTTTACAGTACCTTTATGGAATATTGCTTGCAAGTTCAGACCCAGCATTCCTCAACACATATCCTTGTGTTCATCTACTAAGTAAGCAGAGTTTGGAATGACATGAGGGTGAGTAAATGATGGCAGAATGCTCATTTTAGGGTGAACTATCCCTTCAAGGATGAGGGGAATTTTAAAGTTCTTCCATGTTTCTGTCTTGGGTGGGGCAGAACAAAATAAGAGGTGTCTGGTGCCATAACTTCATAATCAACTATTTGACGTCTGGATTTATGAGGGCAGAGCCCATCTGGTACAGCAATATTATGACTTCTCCAAAGAATAAGATGTATTTACTATTGTGTTTATTTACTGTCCTGTGTGTTCTTCACACACAGCCGGTGTGTGATGAGAACATAAGTGTGCAATTTACTGCCACCTCACTTAGCCTGCGGCTCGCACATCTGGAATGGATCAGGTGAGAAGGCTGAAAAAAAAATGAAGAAGCAGTTTAAACAGTAAAATATTTAAATTGAGCCAGCTGATAGGATGTGTGAACTCACACTCCTGCTGTACAAATGCAGGTTGTGAGAGCATCTGGTGCAGAGGCTTGATTTAAAGCAGACATAAGAGGGATGCACAAAGAAAAGCCATTTAACACAGGTCATTCAATCTTCATATTATAAAGCTCTTTCACCAAGAGGCCTCTTCATCATATGAAATGTTTGTCATTGCAGTTTTTTCAATTTGGCGACCAATTGCTCATTTAGACACACTGGCAGGGCTTTGGTGTATTTTAGTAGAACAATTAGGAGAACAAAAACATACAGTTCAGTTAGTTTATAGGTTCACAAGAGAAGTGTTTTTGATGTATTAATGAGACGGCAGTTCCATATGGTTGCCTGCAATCTTCCCCTTGTCACTTCATCACACAGCATGAAAAGAGAAAACGTAGGAAATCCCTAGTGGCATTCAATGTATATGGCCTGTATGTGGAAATTGCCCACACGTCCAGACACATGTGCAGCATGGAAGGTTTGTGGCTTATGGTACATGTCTGTTATTTATTGCGGACAGTATGCCTGAAAAGTTCTGATTTGAGAAAAAAAAAAAGAATCCGATTTTCCTGCAGTCTGAACAAAGGCTTACTGACCCAAAACTTTTGAACAGTAGTGTATGTATAACATTAAACCAAATATTAAATTAACTTCAACCAAAGCCAAAGTTTTTAATGTATAATTATATGGTTAATGAATGGTTAATGTCATGGTGTAATGAACAGAGACTGCTCTTTGTAAATAATTGGAATCTTTTCTGGGAGCGACCTAGGCTCTTCCGTGCTGATGGCCTTCACCCCAGCAGAATCGGAGCGGCTATTCTGTCGGACAACATCTCCAAGACGCTACACACCATATGACTAGTAAGTCAAAGTCCAAATCACACTCTTTGCTGTCCAAACTTAATTGATATAAGTACCAATGTAAAACATTATATCGAAACTGTGTCTATTCCTCGTTTAGTGAGATCAAATAATAAATCTACTGCAGGATCTAAGAAAAATCTAATTGTGATTAAACCAGAAAATCTCAATATTAGTGAACAAAAACAATTTATAAAGCTAGGTCTTTTAAACATCAGATCGCTTACACCTAAGGCGGTTATTGTAAATGAAATGGTCACAGATAATAGTTTCGATGTACTTTGCCTTACTGAAACCTGGCTTAAACCAAATGATTATTTCGGTCTTAATGAGTCTACTCCTCCTGGATACTGTTACAAGCATGAGCCCCGTCTGATTGGTCGTGGCGGTGGTGTTGCTATAATCTATAAAGATATTCTTACTGTTACTCAGAAAACAGGTCACAGGTTTAATTCGTTTGAAGTACTTGTGCTAAATGTTACTCTCTTAGATGTAAGAAAGAAATCCATATTATCTCTAGCCTTGGCTACCGTATATAGACCGCCTGGGCCTTACGCTGATTTCCTAAAAGAGTTTGCAGACTTTCTCTCAGATCTTTTGGTCAATGTCGATAAAGCATTAATTGTTGGAGATTTTAACATACACGTAGATAATTCAAATGATGCTTTAGGGGCTGCGTTTACAGATTTATTAAACTCCTTTGGGGTCAAGCAAAACGTAACTGGTCCCACTCATCGTCTTAATCATACGCTAGATTTAATTATATCACATGGAGCCGATCCAACCGATATAGATATTATACCGCAAAGTGATGAAGTCACTGACCATTACATGGTCACTTGCATACTACGTACCGCTGAAATTTGTCATGTTGCGCCGCGTTATCGACCAGGCAGAACAATCCTTCCAACAACTACAGATCATTTCTCAAATAGCTTACCTGATCTGTCTCAGCTGCTCAGTGAACCCAAACAAACAGATGAACTAGAGGAAATGACTAGCACTATGAGCACCATTTTCTCTAGTACATTAGACATCGTTGCACCAATTAGATTAAAAAAGGTTAGAGAGAAAACTAAAGCACCATGGTACAACAGTGTTACGCATGTTCTAAAGAGAGAAACTCGTAATTTAGAGCGTAAATGGAAACAAACTAATCTAGAGGTCTTTAGAATCGCATGGAAAGACAGTATGTCACGTTATAAAAAGGCCCTAAAAGCAGCCAGGGCTGAGCATCTCCGCAAACTAATAGAAAACAACCAAAACAATCCAAGGTTTTTATTTAACACCGTCGCTAGACTAACAAATAAACAGACGTTACCGGAGCAAAATATTCTGTCACAGTGTAGTAGTAATGATTTTATGAATTTCTTCACTGAGAAAATAGAAAGCATCAGAAACACAATTGTAAATGTACAATCTTTAATGGTGTCTTATGATTCAGCCTCAATTATCACCCCGCAAGAACAATTACAGCGCTTTGCAACTATAGGACAGGAAGAGTTAAATAAACTTATCATTGCATCTAAACCAACAACGTGTTTATTAGATCCAATACCAACTAAACTACTGAAACAAGTGTTACCTGTAGTGGAAGAGCCTCTTCTCAATATTATTAACTCGTCTTTATCCTTAGGTCATGTTCCAAGAATATTCAAGTTGGCAGTTATAAAACCTCTTATTAAGAAACCACAATTAGATCATAATAACCTAGCAAATTACAGACCCATTTCAAATCTTCCATTTATGTCTAAAATATTAGAAAAAGTTGTGTCCGCTCAACTGTGCTCTTTCTTGCAAGAAAATGATATCTATGAAAAGTTTCAGTCAGGATTCAGACCGCACCATAGCACAGAAACTGCGCTCGTTAAAATCACAAATGATTTACTTTTAGCTTCTGACCAAGGCTGTATCTCAATACTAGTTTTACTTGATCTTAGTGCTGCGTTCGATACTATAGATCACACAATACTCTTAGACCGACTACAAAACTACACTGGTGTTCAGGGACAGGCATTAAACTGGTTTAGATCGTACTTATCAGACCGTTACCATTTTGTCTGCGTAAATGGGGAAAAATCGAAGATAACGTCAGTAAACTACGGTGTACCGCAAGGATCTGTGTTAGGCCCTCTGCTATTCTCAATATATATGCTGCCACTTGGTAATATTATAAGAAAACATGGAATTAATTTCCACTGTTATGCTGATGACACTCAATTATATATTTCATCACGACCAGATGAAAACGCTAAATTATCTAAATTAACAGAGTGTGTTAAAGATATAAAATACTGGATGACATGTAATTTTCTGCTATTAAATTCAGATAAAACGGAGGTATTACTTATTAGTCCAAAAAACTGCCCACAAAACCTCTTACAATACAACTTTAATTTAGAAGGGTGTCCTGTTACTTTATCCTCTACAGTAAAAGACCTGGGTGTTATATTAGACCGCAACTTGTCTTTTGAAAATCATATTTCATATGTTACAAGAACAGCCTTTTTCCACCTTAGAAACATTGCTAAGCTACGTAACATGCTATCTGTTTCTGATGCAGAAAAGTTAGTTCATGCATTCATGACCTCGAGACTAGATTACTGTAATGCTTTATTAGCTGGTTGTCCTGCATCCTCAATAAACAAGCTACAGTTAGTCCAAAATGCCGCCGCTAGAGTTCTTACTAGATCAAGAAAATACGATCATATAACACCAATTCTGTCGTCTCTACATTGGTTACCTATAAAGTTCCGTATCAATTACAAAGTATTGCTACTGACCTATAAAGCCCTAAATGGTTTAGCTCCCGTGTATTTAACGGAACTTCTATCGCCCTACAATCCATCGCGCTCTTTAAGATCACTAAATTCGAGGCTTCTGGTCATTCCTAGGATATCTAAGTCCACTACAGGAGGGAGAGCTTTTTCACATTTAGCTCCTAAACTGTGGAATGGCCTTCCTGATATTGTTCGAGGCTCAGACTCGCTGTCCCAGTTTAAAACTAGATTAAAGACGCATCTCTTCAGCCAGGCATTCACATAATACTTACATTTTATACTACAGTTGAGACGACTCGACGCGGGCGATGTTTATGCCCTAAATCAATACATGATTAACTAACTGTATTTCTCTATGTACATTTCTGAAATGCACTTTCTGTAAAGCTGCTTTGAAACAATATGTATTGTGAAAAGCGCTATACAAATAAATTTGAATTGAATTGAATTGAATTGAATTATGACAACCCAATGATTAAGTAGCTCCAGTTTCCAGATTAATGTCACCAATCAAAGCCGTTGTGACTATATTCAAAAAAAATTTAGTCAAGCAAATGACATAATTTGTGTTAAGAGAGGATTACAGAGGGCCAATCAGTGGTGAACTCAGTGTTTTTACTGAGAGCTACTTGCCAAGAGATGAGCTCATCTAAACTCCCAAAGATTACAGCTATGTGAATGTAAGTGTGAGCGTGTATATCTTCCCTGAGAAATGTATTTGCTTTATTTCAAGCAAATAAAACCACCTTTAAAACAATCTTAAAACACTTAAGATTTACGTATATCAGACAAGGAAATTTGGCAGTAATTAAGATGGAAAAACATGCTACATTAATGTGTCATATAGGAAACGTTAAATTATGACCTGAATTTTACTATTTCTCCATAATAAGGGATCGTATTTCTTGGCTGGGTATTCGGATAATGATAAAACAACTTAACTAACATAATACATTATTTTATGATGGAGTTCGGCTGTTTCACACTGCATGTATTTGCGAAACATTATTATTTCAGCATCTTTATTAACAAGTTACAGCATTCATATCGTCTGATTGATGTAGCCTAGATATTTTTTTAGCTTTCTCGTTTTTCTGGAAACTTAACAGATGCACTCAGAAAAGCATTACAATGACACGCCTATGGAGTAGTGGACTATATGATCTATATATCATGATAAAGAGAGACACTTTGTACATTCATAAATCATCTGTTTTGGGGGGTTTCAAACAGTGCTCGAACACCGAATAGCGTACCGCACGATATACGTCACCTTTTCTCATTAATATTCATTAAGCTAGCGACGGTTGCTAGGGGGGTCAAACTCGCGCGTGTCACTCATGCTAGACGCATGTAAACAGTTTACGGACGAGATGTCTACTGAGATAAACCTGCTAACTCTGTCCGAGAATGATGTCCCCGGTGCCAAATTCACTGGTATAGAAGTAGAAGAACATACAAATATTCAATTGAAGAGATGGCTTGAGTGTAGAGGGCTGAAAAAGACGGGAAAAAGAGCCGACCTGATCCAGAGGTAGATTGTTATCGACAGAATTTCTCCCCCAAAAAACATCGCCTTACGCCACTGACAGTGACATTTTGCAGTTTCAACAAGCTATCTTTTACCACCCTATGTCCTGTCTGTCTAGGGTTGCCAACTTCAGAAAAGGAAAATACGGGACAATCGTGGTTATTTATAGGAAAATGAGGGACACTCAAAACTGTACGTCATTTCAGTGTCTGCAGTTAAATATGTGTTTAAAAGGTTATCAGACATAAACACATTAGTATTGCTTTACCTATTTATGTATTTAATTATAAAAATAATTTTAATGTCATACATAAAAAAATGTCACATTACAAACAAACCATCATTCAAAATAGCAGCATTTATCTAAAATAGAAAGCTTTTTAACATTATATAGGCTTACAGTTCAAAAGTTTGGGAGATTATTCTTTTGGGAAGAAAATTAAAGAAAGTAATTGCCTACTTTTATTCAGCAAGGATGCATTACATTAATCAAAAGTGACAGTAAAGACATTTATAATGTTACAAAAGCTTTCTATTTACTTTCTAAGGCTTTTTTTAACATTAATAATAATCAGAAATGTTTTTTGAGCATATTATTCCTTCAGGTAGATTACATTTTTTCTTGCGTGGCTGGATGTTCGACTCATGAACAATAATCACGTTGTTTGCATTCGCCAAAATTGTTTTGCCGAAATCAAAACGTGGACAGTTAGCGCGAGACGAGTCCGGCTTGAAGAGGAAGCAACCAGACGGCAGAGGATTATGTTCGCAAATCAAACAATGATTTGTCTCAAAACAGTGATTAAAAAAAGCTGTGATTGGATGATGACAGGTGTCGGTGATCATTCTCAAGTGTCGGGACACGGGAGGTCACGCACGGGACAAATAAATTAAGCCCAAAATACGGGACGTCCCGCCTAATTTGGGACAGTTGGCAACCCTATGTCTGTCATATATACTATGTCCTCTGGTTGTCTTACGTCTGATAGTTGTTGGGGGTAATTTATATTATTATTAATGTATTTATTTTTTGTTTAGCGATCGCTAATGCTACTTGGTCACAACCAACAACACTTAATTTTTAATTAATATCAAATCTAAATTCTCTCAATTATTTTACCCTCCCCCCTAAGGCTGTTTCCTTACTACAGAAAAAGTAGTTCACATTTATCCCTCTGGGTTTTTGGCTTCGGGAAACGAATAAAGAATACATCCTTCATATGTGGACGGTCATAGTGTCTGGAGTCGTTTCTGCAAGTTCCATAGCAGCAGTGTTTACTCGGCATGTTCTTATTTGAGGGATAACCGGCAGAAAACAAGCAGTACTAGCATGAATCATAAGCGAGCGCGCTTCTATGTTGACCCCCTTCCGGTTTACGTTGCTGACGTCACGCGGCCTTGCGGTCTAAAAATAGCACTCGTGCGGCACGCTATTGATTCCTCTTTTGCGTTTCCTTGCCCCTTGGCTTGAACGGACACATAAACACAAAATTAGGTCAAAATACCCGTCTAAAGGCTCGTCTCGGCAAGTATTCTCTCGTTTATGTCATAAGTAAACAAAAGAGAAACAAAATTGAGAAAGAAAACGGATGTTTGTCAGTTTTTTTCGGTCCTTCCAGTCGGTCTTAAAGTGACAGCACAAACCTTATCCTCTGTTGTCTGTGTCAATAATATTAATAAAACAACAAAATACAGCTTTAACAAAGATTTTTAATTTCTATATTTAATTTCTACAGTGAACAAATAGTGTTATTTTACATTTAGGCTTAATTATTAATTTCTGTAGCCTACCTGAATACTGTTAGACTTTGTAACTTCATCTCTGCTCGTAATTTGTGTATTTGTTCTTATTTAATTAGGCTACTGGCTGTTCACTTGTTTTAAATAATGTGTGAACTTTATCAGTTAGGCTAGTAGTTTTTGATGTAGTATCGAATAACTTAAAGTGAGCTATAAGTAATAAATGAAAAGCATCCCCCCCCCCCCCCCCCCCCATTATGTATATATATATATATATATTTTTTTTCTTTGCTGATTCGAAAAATTTAAATGAAAAATGAACTTTACAGAAATTAGCTCTGGAGAATTTTGACAGAATACTGTTAGACTTATGCCTTGACCTAAGTGACCTGAATCTTCTATTTTTCCCCCTTTTGACAAAAGCAAATGAAACCATGGAAGTGTTTATTTGAAAGTGTTGAAAGTGTTTGTTTGAAAAGTGTGAAAGTGTATATTTGAAAGTTTGAAAATGTTTATTTGAACATTGAGAAAGTGTTGAACTTGCCCTTTCCATTTCTAAATTGTTTTATTGGTTGCATTTAATTTGTTCTCTCTCTTTGCTAATGCAATGTTAATTTCATTAATTTAATTTTGGGGATTACTGTCTTTACCGACTGTACCATGTTTGATGAATTAATCCATTTTGGATAACATTTTCCCACTTTTATTGTAATGACTCCATCTGTAATTTAGTATGTATCTTCTGCTTGTATTTTGGTCATAAGCAATATATATGATTGTATCAGTACACCCAATCTTAAATTGCTTTGAACCTAAATGGCCAATGTTTCCCCAAACTGCTTTTTTTTTTTTTGTTAACTTTAAAAATGTCTGTTTTTAAACACAGAGGTTAAATCTGGTTCCATGACCCAGAGGGTTTAGAATAAAACACATTTTAATTCTGTCAAATTAAAATTAAATCATGCAATCATTCAGATGTTTTTGTCCATACATACTTTAAAGCTCATAAGAAAGTATTTATTTGTTCAATAAACAAACAAAAGTGGTATAATAAAACTGTCAGGTGCAGCACTTCCTCACCATGAGACAAGGCTGGCAAACATGTTGCTTCTTCTTATTATTGTTTTTTTTCTTGATCTCACACTAAATGTTGAAAGGTATATTTATGGAGCAAGATTGTAAGAGTTGTTTCAGATGGTTTCAATTCATCAGCTGGATCATACATCTGTTCCTGCTTCAGACAGTAAAACAAATGCTTAACATACAAAAAAATGTTTATTTTGGATTACGTTTGCATCAGCCTCTCCAGTCCTAACAACTTGTCAAATATGTCCAGATGTATTTGTGTATTTTCAGATGCTGAAATCTTCAGTGCGGACAAAGGACTTCATTTGCAGTTGACTGGCACAAATCAAGTACATTGATCAACAAGAGCTTGTGCCTTCTTTTCATTATTCATTTATATATATTTTGAACATCAAAATGTCCATTGTGATCATTACACAAATAACTTTTAAAATGTATCTTGATGTAAACGATGAAATAATGGTTTATCATGCTCAATCGCTAAGAAATATTCGGTTAAGCAGGCAGGAGTTCTGTGTTAAAGCTATATTATTTTCTAGTAAAACAACAAATGCATATAACCTGAAGCAACACTGTGAGATAATGCAAAAAGCATGAAATGAAAGCAAATAAAGACATCGACCAGTATGATGTATCTACGGGTATTTGTTCAGCATTGCTGGCACACAATGAAACGTTTTCTGAACCATTCTTTCTGTATCAGCAGTGTGATCTTCCTGTAGCTCAAATAGTAGAGCGTTAGCGCTTGCAACGCCAAGGTCATGGGTTCGTTTCCCAGGGAAAGCAAGAACTGAGAATGTAAAATGTATACCTTGAAATGCAATGTAAGTCGCTTTGGATAAAAGCGTCTGCCAAATGCATAAAAGTAAATCTCCTAACTAGATTTGATCTAGGCCTATATTTTATAAAGAGCTCCAAAAACAACCAGAGTTGACTAAAATATCCAAAAGCAGATGAAAGAGTTGCCAGTAAAAGGTTGTGATGTTAATGAAATTTGTAAGGTAAAAAGATTTGTTGAAATTCTTAGAGCAGCTTTGTTATTACATTCTCTATTGAATTCGAGTTTACAGTACTGAATTTTTTACTCAAAATGAAGAAAAAATCAGCTGAGAAGGAAAACTATAGTCAAATGCATGCAACCAAATGCTCAAAGAGCTAAAGCAGGACGTTTCTCGCAATCACTTCCATTTGCTGTCGATGAACTCATTACCCTTGTAATGTAAAAAGCATAAGAGTTGATACTGGCAGGACGTAGACTGGATAGAGTGAAAAAGAGGACATTTCCATTGATTAACACCTTTAACTGTTCCCAGACATCTGTGGAGAGGTATAAAGTAAAGATAATAACAATAAATTTATAATAATATTAAAAAAATATATGATTAGTCAGATTTTTATTGGGTAATACATGGAGCTTGTAGATGCTGGGCAGGGAAACTGCGGTAGTTGTGAGATTTAACATTTAATGCATCTCCTTGGAGCAATAAATAATGCTTTGGAGAGCAGGTATTGCATAATGTTCTGTATGAAAAGAACAGTGGCAAAATGATCAGTTGAGAAAAACAAAACAATTGACCATACTGACACAAGACATCTCCATGGTTTTCAATATACACTTGTGATCAGGAAAAATTCTAAATGACAATAACAAGAACTAACACAGCATGCCGTCCTAAAATCTATTCAAAGTGACCACAATTTTGTCTTTTTTTCTTTTCCTTTCACAGAAAATCCTTCTCCACCACTCCACCAGACGCCAGGACATTTGATGTACTACCCAGCAAGAAAAGATGTCCAGTTTTTCCTTTGCAATATCACTTATATCATTTGAAATGATCAAAGCCTTGTACGTTGTTCCACTTTTCAAAGGGCTTGAGAAGGGAGATTTTATTCTGTTAATAACTACACATTTGGAAGCATTAAATATAACTCAGAGATTGCAGTGCAGTCCGTTCCAAGAAAAACACATTTAGGAAATATTAGCCTGGTTTTCTTTGATTTTGTCCAAAGCAGTGGAAACATGATATACAGTACAAAGAACAAAATTAGGGAACATTAGAGAAGTGCTTATTTGATGTAATATACTGTTTTTGATGTTGTCTATATTTCACTTAAGTAAAATGCACATAAAAAAAGAAACAAAAGGAAAGATGAACCGAAAGATAATAGTGATATTACAAGACAAATAAGAGCTTTCCTACATTTTTACTCTTATTACTCTATTCCTATAGTCCAACCCAATTGACCCTTCGCATGGAGTTTGACTGACAGGCGATCTGACCAATAATAATCCGTCATCCGCCGAATCCGCCATTTTTGTCCGACAAAGCAGTCAGGGGAGTTAGTAGATTAACGTTGGAGAATTTGAACTTGAAAAACGGGGTGTACTTATGTCTTTCCGCAGTTATAACAACATTCCTTCTTATGTTCTTTCATGTTTATTTGATGCTATAAATTAACTAGAAGGAGGAGATGATCGGTAGCTTTAAGAGGCTCTACAGCGACCTGTCACGACACATTAAAGAGCCACAAAACGGTATTTATTGTTTAAATTTCTTTACAAAATTACCAAATTTGAAAGTTGAGACTTTGTTACTTATCAAAAGTAACCTGGTCTGTCCTGTCTGTCAGCGCGGTGTCAGTGTCCTCTCTGCTCCGAGATGTATATTTCACTGGGTGAGAACACGGTGTGTGGCGTGGCTTGTCGGACATAGCAACAGTAACTAAAGTCTGTGCGAGTAATGTTGTTGCTTAAACTTTACAACATTTGAACATGGGGTACCAAAGATGTGTCTTAAATCTGTCTGGTACAAGTAAAACCCATTTAAGGCTACTGCGTATTGCCTACATTAGCTTGGCCGACCATCATCTTGCAGGAGTTTGAGAGCCAAGAACATTAAGGTATGACCATGAATCACTTCAGTATAATTTCTCAGATACACTTATGCCAGTCAAAGGCTAGGTTTCCTTTCTTAAGTGCCCAGGTCTAGAGGAAAGTGCATAATAAAAACGAAGCGCTTTCTGGCTGAATGTGGGCTAGCTGTCAAGAAATTAATTTGAAAATTCATGCTTGCACCACAGGAGCTTTTCTTGATGGCGTTTGATGCTATATTTGCTTTACTCTATTAATATCAGCTCAGAGTCGTCTTCAGACACACCTGACAAGCGTAAAGATTCTCAACCTGATCATCCCAGAAAAGAAACCCTCTGAGGTCTCTTACTGGGAATTGCATTATAAAATCATTTGTAATGTATTTCTGCAAGGGGTTAGACAAATAAACAAAGCAAACAAGTTCAATATTGAAATCCTGGTCAGACTTAAGCATTACACCTGGTTGAAATGTCCTTTTTAAAGAGATTAGATTGTTTTCAACAACTTTATTTTTACCTTGGAAGGATGACATGGTCGAACATGTGGTAAGATAAATAAACCCATAAAACATGGCATTGGACAACGGTCTTTTCCTCCTCCTTCAGGTAAGATTTTTTGGACCTGCTGGAGAAACAAAGAATCTTTAGAAGAATTTCTGTGTTGTCCAAATTGTTAGTTCACCACCCCTTTGCATGTCTCTGTTTATGATCAATGGAGTCTCGCTGATACTGGATTGTTGTCTACGCCTACATCAGGTTGGCAAACAGTAACCTTAGCTATTGTTTTATGCTCCACTAGCCAGTATAGATCATCCTTTTGCACAAAAGCCAGGCAATTCCTCAGCTTTATGGCTTCGATATTCAGGGCCTTACCTTCACCTCAGGCTGCCTTTGCCTCCCGGAGATGAGTAGTGCCGGTCAAATAAGGGCACAGCCTTTGAGTTCAAGCCCAAAGAGCTCATACCACAGGACATAAATTGCTCTGCTTGTTAGGGCTCTGTAGAAAATGTCTGTGTATCTGACTGAAGACAAGAACAGAGAGAGCAAAAGCTAATGACTGAACTACCATCAGTCTCTGAGAGAGATGAAGATGACCTGGAGTTTTCTCAAAGCTTCACTGAAGTGTATGAGTTTTCTGTGCTAAATACGATCCAGTTGTTCAGTCCCTCTAGTAAAAGATGTTGTATATTTGTGCTTTAAAGGGGACATATCATGAAAATCGGACTTTTTCCGTGTTTAAGTGCTATAATCGGGTCCCCAGTGCATCTACCAACCCAGAAAACATGAAAAGTGACAACCCAGAAACTTCGTTTTGGTAAGCCTTTCTCTGCAAGCAATGTGAAAAAATAAGCTAATCAGATTTCGCTCCCCTTCTGATGTAGGAAGGGGATCTTATTATAATATTACTGCCACTTAATCTGCACGTTTCCACCCATGGCGCAACCATTTGGTTTTCTCAAGACAACAGTGTAACCAGTTCTAATGCAATGGCAAAAGTTTGAGCAAAGCATGCAAACTGTTCTGCCATTGGCTGCACAGACGAGCACAGAACACTATTTGACCAAAAAATGTCACAGCTGGTTTATAAAGACCTCAGGGAACTGTGTCAACTTTTGTAAAAGTTCAACTTGATGGTACATGCAAGTCGATGAGATGAATCAATGTAACTCCACAACAACTACATTAACGTATCCACTAACCATTCAGAAACGTCCAGGTGCAGTCTAAAAGTTGCAACCTCTTCCTGAGTCTCTCTGTAAGGCTGCACTCCGCTACTGGTTATTTTTTAGATTTTGGTTGAGTGACATTGATTATTCGGGTGTTTTGTTATTGCCGGAGTATCCGAAGCTCGTGTAAATGATCGGCCGTCTATTGAACGGAGGCGGGGAGCAGCTCATTTGCATTTAAAGGGACACACACAAAAACAGTAATAGACTTTTCTTCCGTATTGTGACATGGGGTCAGAAATATTTTTTTAATCTTGAAAAAGAAAGAAGTCTCTTATGCTCACCATGCATTTGTTTAATCAAAATACGGCAAAAACAGTAATATTGTGAAATATTATCACCATTTAAATAATTGTTTTCTATTTTAATATTTTTATTAAATGTAATGTATTCCTGTAAATACAAAGCTGAATGTTCTGCATCATTACTCCAGTGACAGTCTCGATCCCATGATCAGATATCATTTTAATATGCTGATTTGGTACTCAATAAACAGTTCTTATCAAAAAAAAAAAAAAAAAAAAAAACCTTTCCCTTAAAATCCCACTTATCATGCTTATGCTACTCTGAATAATGCATGAACTTCGTATTCTGAACACTTCTTGCGTTGTTGTTGTCTTTTGCCTCTTCATGATGACTCGCTTAATTTAGTCCTGATTTGTAAGTCGCTTTGGATAAAAGCGTCTGCTAAATGACTAAATGTAAATGTAAATGTATCATTTTCAATGTTGAAAACAGCTGTGCTGCTTAATATTTTTGTGGAAACCATGATATATATTTTTTTATCAGGATTCTTTGATGAATAGAAAGATCAAAAGAACAGCATTTGTAACATTATACAGTAAAGGTATTTACTGATCAATTTAATATGTCCTAGCTGTATACATTTCTAAAAATATATAAAAATCTTACTAACACTAAACTTTTCAGGGCCTTGGTTCTATCATCAGTTGTTGAGCTAGCAGTTGATTGTAAGAAAGGCGCGGGTTTAAGCAGAATAAATGATTGTCACCATGCAGAGAGAAGTCTGTCTTTCCACCAGAAAATCATGTTATGACTTTGGTCTTAGTAATAAGTTTGATTAAAAATGCAGAAGATGATGGTGCTATATATGGCTTAACTGAAGTCTGAGGATCCAAACATGTGCAAACTTGCTTTTCATGCTGGAATACCTTTGCTACATAATTTCTTAGGCTACTATTATTTGGCCCAAGAACCAGCAAAATAAAATGTTCCATAATTCAATTTGAATCTTTTAGATCACCATCTGAAAGATGCATCTGCACTGATGCAAGATTAAACTTGAGAATGTTTCATGTTGTTCTTTTGAAACTTAAGAGCACATCACTCGCACCTGTTTCAAATCGCCTTGAGAGTAGCACATGAAAAGTTTCTAGTGTCTTTTGAGAGACAGTGCCGAATCATTTGTGGAATGGATCATCACAAGGTCAGCACGATTACAGAAAGGCCCTTATGTTCTTTATTAGACATCACACAGGATGGTACATGTTTCTAAAGGAATCTTAAATGATTCTTTGCTTTGTATCCCTAAATGAAATGTTTTTGCATGATCAAAAAGAACCAATCACCATGAGCACGCCTTTACCGAACAGCACCAGATCAGCTGATGACATTTATCTTGACCAAAACAAACACTTTTATTTGATTTTCCCCCAAAATTTTTCGATCCATATTTTGCCGCTTCTGTCTTCTTTCTTTGCTTTACCTGACTAAATGTCTTTTCATACAAAAATAAATAAAAATTTGTCCTTTCATACAAAAAAAAAAGTGTGGGGTGGAGTATTTTATGTTGAAAGTGGTAAAACTTAGAGGATCAGGATCCAGCAAAATAAAGGTCAGTAGGTCCATGATCAATGCTATTTTCAGAAACTTGTGAAAATTCATTGGATATTAATGTTGTCTTTTACTTGACTAATTCAATAGATTTCTGTCAAAGATAGGCCACATTATTCTTAACAGAAAGCCAAGACAAATGACTGTGGCTGTACAAATGGCTAAAATAGCCGAAGATCACAATTTTCAGTATGCATGCAATAATGAATATAGAAATAATGCTTTACATATCACAGTATAATGCATTGTTTGGAGAGTATAATTATAGAAAAATATAAAGATTTAAAAAATATTTGTTAAACAAATTGTTTCATTTGGTTGTTGGCTAAAGGTGATACCACCTGCTGAGACGTGTGTAAGTGCTACTTGTAGCCAGTGCTATTCTTGACCGTTCATGAGTCATAATATGGCCAGCACATGTTGGCAGTTCTGGGCACATTGTTTCCAGCATGATCAATTCTCATCTTGAAGCAGTGGGAAAGGATTCAAAGCAAATACTTACCATAACATTCTTGAGTTCCACATTTACTTGCATGGCAAGGCAAGATTTTGTTTGAATGTTCTCAGTACAGATTTTGGATGACTTTTGAACAGTAAGATGAATTGTAGCAAAAGGATAATTCAACGCTATCTCACGACCAATTTGTACGAATTCGTACGAGTGATTAAAAGGTGGCTAATTCGTACGAATTCGTACGACCTCACTCGTACGAATTTGTACGATTTGTCTAAACCCACGTGATGGGTAGGTTTAGGGGCGGGGTCAGTGGTAGGTCATTCGTATGAATTCATACGAATTGGGCAATTCGTAAAATATGTACGATTTAGCAAAATCGTACTAATTCGTACGAGTGAGGGCGTATGAATTCATACGAATTAGCCACCTCGTAGAATTCGTACGAATTGCCGTGAGATCAGGCTGGATAATTTGCAATAAAACAGTCATTGTCTTCCATACTTACTGGACTTGAGTGCAATTAAGAATTATCTTGTCTCCAAACAACAGTGGGTTTTCTAAATGTATCACCATTTTTTAAAGATTCGTTTGAATAAATGGTTCAATGACTCACTCATAAAGACAGTCTCTAGTTGCCACCTACTGGCGTAATGATGTAACATGCAGAAAGAAAAATTGCACAGATTGGCAGTCTGTCTGGAATGTGCAAACATATATATAGCCTATACTGTATATATGTGTGTGTGTCTGTGTGAGCATATGCACACACACACACACATATATATATTGAAGGGGTGGATTATGGAATCCACTGCTACTTCAATGTATAGCCTATGTAATGGTTGATTATAATCAAGGTATTAATCAATATTTTTCCTTCTAAATATCAAATGAGTTGAATGACTTCTCTAAGCTTGTGAGATTATACTTTGTCATAGAAGTTACCAGTGTGATTATCGAAAATGTTCTTTTCGTGTATTCTTTAAACATCTGTATGAAATATCTTAGAGTTGACTGAAGGGTCTGGCCCATGTCAGGAATGCAGTAACAGTGCTTGCTCATTTAGCCCGGCTTCCAGAAATGAAATGTGGACTTGTTTAAATGTGTCAATACATACATCTGCTTTTCTAAGGTACCCTGACGACAATAGGTCGCAAGGTCATTGGAACCAATAGTTTGAGTGACCATTTCATAGTTAAAGTCTTTACTTTATTGTTAGATTAAAGTGTCCTCTCATTAAGAGGAAAGAACATGTTATCTTGATGTTTTGAGAAGAGTCTCCTGTTTATTGCTAGAGCCCGACCTAATCCGACCTTGAAGAAGCTGTGTGTCGGTGTGTGTGTTAGTATTCTTGGTTACAGGTTAAGGAACAAGTGGCATTATTGGAGATTGACTGACTTGTTTTCTTCGACATGATGGGACAGTCTTGTGACCTCGGGGGACCACTCGTACCTAACTCAGGGTCCTGGTGACAGCCGTACAGACTATGGAGACGTGCTACTGCCTATCTGTCCATGTGTGGAAAATTACTATGTTTATCTATTTCTTTCCCAATCAGAATCATTCAACCGGAAGCAACGACGTAGCTTAGACCTTGGTGAAGGGTATAATTGCTGTGATCTTTGTAACTGTAAGCTGGGCGACCTACGAACTCCTTGTGAGTCTTGAAACTGAACTCTGCCTGATGAAACTGTAAACTATCTTCAGTAAAATTTTCTTTCATTTATTATAATTCTGACTCTTGTCTTGAATTAACTGCACTTTTAACTCCTGGTCTCTAAATAATCATATCTGGTCCTATCCCCTAACAATATATATATATTATATTATATAAACACGAACTTTTGTTAGATGCGATTAATCGATTTGACAGCGCTATGTTAAACATAATTAGTAAATATAAATAGTATTGCTTGCCAAAACTATAACACAAAAACCAGAGACATGTCAAAGTGGCTGCTATTAAACAGAGAAAAAGTGATTTTCCCGTGGATTCCCACACTTCAGCATTAGATGATGGCCATGTTCTTTTTGGGAGGGGATTAACATTTCTGCAAATGCTGCAGACCCCTAGTGAGCGACTAACCCGATGGCAGACAATGTATGAGCTGTGGAGGGATTAGGGTGTCTGCATCACACCCTGTTTATACCACCCTGCCTTTCACACTAAGTTTGCAGAAATGTCAAATCAGTCTAAATGGAATGTTGCCCAGCCATAAGAGAGCTGTAGGATCAGGTCAAACTCCTGTTGCCAGGCTGTATCACATTGTGCAGCCTTAAAAGGTCACTTTGGTTTGATTTCAAAGCTGATTTGATTTGACTTTCAGACGGCACGTCTCTCATACACTTCACGCTGTTACCATTATTGGTTTCTTGGTTTGAATGGAGAGGAGGATGGATGGGCTTTTATTTCTATTATATATTTCAATGATACTATTTGAGCACAGTAAGAAAGTCGATCAACACATATAAACCAGATTTATTGGTAAATGTAAATGGATAAATGTATGAAAACTGAGTTCAGAAATTCCTAAGTTTATTGCATTTCTTTTTTCATCATAGTGGTTTGTTTGCTCTGATGTATTGCAGTGATGAAAAGATCTCATATGGAGATGACGAGAAAAAGAAAACCAAACAAATTAATGCCTGCTTATAATATAAATGATTCTGTCTTTCATCAGTAACACATGTACAAAGAGTCTGTGTCAATGACTACCATATGAAGAAAACCATACAGGCACAACTTCAGAAAGCACATCGCACATGCACCGAGGAACTGAAGTGTCACTTCACAATTTGTTCGAGTTGTGCAGTGAAACATAATAGATGGATGACACAAGCTTTATAAGAACAAAAGAAAAGTACAGTGGTGTGGACAGAAAGCAATAATGCACTGAATATCCTCACGAAAAGACAGAAAGGATGTAACCATTTTGGCATTAATGAAGACAGAAGAAGATTTATCACTTCACCCAAAAAGCTGTATTATAGAAAAATGCTATATAAATACTGCTCTTTTGAACTTTCTATTCATCAAAGTATCCTGAAAAAAAAAAAAAAAAAATTATCATGGTTTTCTAAAAATATTAAAAGCAGCAGTTGTCAATTGTTAATAATAAGAAAAGGTTACTTGAGCACCAAATCAGCATGAACGATTTCTGAAGGATCATGTGACACTGAAGACTTCTGCTGTGTGTTTATGGCATTATTTGAAATCAATCGCCTAATGTGAAAGAAAAAAAGAAAAATGATCTATATGCACTACCGTAATTTTAAGAAGAAAGAAGTAAATCTGCACATCTCATGTGTGATTATGAGTACAGAATCACATCGCAGATTCATGACAGACTGATGGTCTGTCTCAACAGATATTATCACAACATTTCACATGGTTCTTTTACTCCCTGGACAAACTTGAAATGTTTAAGCCATTATAAACCCATGACAACATGGCATTGTACTTTATTTCATTTCTTACTCCGGCCTATTATTCATTTCTGTCTCATGATCTAACCAAATGATTATGATATTGTGTTTTCCTTTTTTTCTTCTTTTTTTCTCTGTGATGTATCCATGTTTTATTTTGACATTTACATCCTGATGCTGGAGTCATAAACCAATCATTAAACATAATTAATCCCCAGGTCCCTCCTTAAACCGGCCATTCTGCAGTCTACCCTGGAGGTATTACAGCAATCTTAACTACCATTGGCTGATAGACTTCAGCAAAAATTATTACCTTAATAAAGTCTATTTTATAATATTTGCATGCACAAGCATCTTATATCTGACACTGCAAAGGCTGTCTGTCTCATTTTAAGTGCTCCCTCTGGGAAGTTTCTTGGCAGGATAAGTGATGTGTGGCACTCCCATTTGGAGAGGGACCGCAGTGATGCCGTTTGAGTAAATATGGGCTTTTAACTCTGTTCCAAGTCATCTCATTGCATTTTAGGTTAAAGTCCATGTCATTGCCTTCTATATCCTTGCCTTCTCCACCACACTCTCTCTACCCTTTTAGCTGGAAATATGAAAATAATACTGCAACGTCACCTCATGCTGGAGACCTCCAGAGACCAAATACAGCTGGAGGCGTCTGCAATCACCAAATTTAAGAACCGTGTTGTAAATTTAATTAACGATCACAGCAAAGCTAGTAAAATTCAATGTCCAAGAACACTGTTTATGGGTATTTAACTTTTAATAGCAATGGTGGTGGGAGCTGGGAATGACTTTTGATTTGGCATGGAAAGTGTAAAGAATCCTGCTGATACTTGCACCACAGGTTAACAACACAATTTCAGTTCACAGCAAAAAAAAAAAAAAAAAAAAAAAAAAAAGAAGAAGAAGAAGAAGAAGAAAAAAAAACCCCCAGATGATTTTGTTGAGATTTAAAGTGAATAACATTTTTCAAGGAAATAATATATGACATTAATGATACAGTGGACTCTTTATATTGAACCACTGTTAAGAATTTAAATAAGAAAGAAATGGTAAATGCCAAAAAAGATCCAATCTGTGACAAATTTGGTATTAAGATTAAGAGTCAATACTAAATTATTCCATTTGAGAATGACAAATTGTATAAGACACATGATAGTTGCTTTGACCATTTTAGAGACTTGCTTTCTGTTCCCTACTAAGAAAGAGGGGTGTCTGAAGGGATAGCAAGCAGATGCTTGGCCATAAACTTCACAAGTCCTTCCCAAATGAAAACCAAAGGTCATAAATCTCATCTCAGTAATGGCCGTATGTGCTGTTTTAAAATCACTCGTCAAAATATTACAAGATTGAACTGACATCCAGAAATGGTCCGTAATTGTTAGGGGAGAACGAGGCTATAGTTGTCAGTTTGTAGTCCAGTGAATATTTCTTAGTGTTGGTTTATTTTTGAAAGTCAATTTCTCTAGTCATTAAACATTTATTGTCACAGAAAATGTACATGGACATTGCTCAGGTAAAAAGATACAGTTTATTAAATCCACGATAACCAACGCAAATGTTGACACATTTTTCTTCAAAAATTAAGAGTAAAACAATTATGAAAAACAGAACAGTTCATCAAATGATAACAATATTTATGGCATGTGAACCTAATACTGGCATTTGGATGTGCTCACCTATTTACATTTTTTTTTTTTTACTTTTCTTTTTATGAACAAATTAAATGTATAACATTTAAAATATATTTTACACTTTACCTTCATCATATACTTTAGGTGGAACGTAAATGTATGGTTTTACTGTACTTAAAAATTACTGACCAAACCTTAAAGTACTTAGGTATATCTCTTGTGACATCTTCCCCATGTGGTATTGTATCTTCTATAAAGTAGCTCTCAGACAGGATTTATTCCTTTGAATGAGACCCCACTCCAGAAAATCCTTTTCCCACCATTTCTTAAAACCCGATGCTTTCTTTTATGTCTTGCAACCACTGTGAATTCTTCACCCTTCTTGAAGACACGTATTATACTCTTCTATATAAGCGAGACCACCACTGCTTTTCTTTCGCCTCTGTCTTCATGGGGAGCGCTGGATTAAAATCCTGGGGGGTGGATTATGGCAATAACCGTTTATTAATTTCTACAGACCTCAAAGGTACAGTATGATCTGTGAGAAAAAGAGCAGGACAATAGAACTCCTTCATCTCCTGGTGTCTGCAAAATTCATTGCCGTGTGTTACTTTACAAAGCGCCAGTGAAAAGAAACAGATGTTGTGTATCTGATACTTTTAAAAACAGTGTAAATCATCGCTACATCTGAGTATACATTTTTAAGATGATCAATAATACCTTTACTTAAAGCTTTTCAAGTTCCCCTGAGAACAAAGGCTTAAAGATCCGGTTTAAAGATAATACTCCATAAGCAATTCAGAGCAGAGGAATTACAAACTTGTAGATTAATCAAGCAGCGATTCTGCCCTTATCTGGACAAAACGTTAACACAAAAAAATAAGGAGTGCTATATATTGAAAAGTGAAATTATTTACAGTAATACAACCTATTGCCAATGTTAACATACTGTATGTCATCCAGGTAATATCATAAAGCATGTATACTTAAGGATGAGAAGCTAGTACGATGTTGGATGCCTGTATATTTATTGAAAAATCCACAACTCCACTGCAAACATATTTCATCAGAAACAAAGCTGCAGTCCATTTCAAAGCTTTTCAAAATCCCTAAACATAAGTATTAAAGGGGTGGTTGATTATGATTTCACTTTTCTAACTTTAGTTAGTATGTAATGTTTGAGCATAAACAACATATGCAAAGTTACAACGCTCAAAGTTCAAAGCAAAGTGAGATATTTTCTTTTAAAGAAATCGCTTTTTAAGGACTACAACAAACGGCTGATAGGGACTACACAAGCTTCCTCACGGGTTAGTGACATCACAAACCCACAAATTTGCATAAACCCCTCCATGAGCTACATAAATTCATCAACTAACCACTCAGAAATGTCCTGTTGCATTCTACGTGTCGTCACTTCTTCTTGAGTCTCTCCATCATTGTCTGACTCTGGTTTGAACATAAATTCAAAAAAAATTTTAATTTTCAATACATGTCTGTGTGAGGTAATCAAAGTTTGCTAAGGACACAAGCTGTTGAAGCTCCGCCTTCTGTGCTGGGAGCAGCAGCTCATTTGCATTTAAAGGAACAGACACAAAAACGGTGCGTTTTTGCTCACCCTCAAAAAGTGACAATTTTAACATGCTATATAAAAATATCTGTGGGGTATTTTGAGCTAAAACTTCACATACACACTCTGGGGACATCAAAGACTTATTTTACATCTTGTGAAAAGGGCATTATACCATAGCCTGACTACGTCAGACTTCCTACTTCCGCTAATTTCATTTCGCTCCTGTAGTCAGTCTGAGATAGCAGCCTATCTTTCAGTTTTCCACCGGCCTGAAAACAGCCGGGCCAATCAACGAACAGAGGGCGGGCTGAGAGCCGTGACGTAGACGCTGATTGTACCGTGGATGCGTAGATTTACTTCACATAATCTGCAAAAGTCGTTCACAGCCATGTTCACTCCGGTATTTCGCTCGATGGTTTAGTTTTTGCATCATACATGCGTTTACAGTGGAAGTTAGATGCGGCTGAGCATGCGCATAACACACGCCATAACCAAACGTTATGTGATTGGCTTACGGGTAACCAATGATTTTAAACTTCAGACAAGCGCCCCCCCCCCAGAGAGAAAACTTCTCTATTATGCTATTCCAGACTCTGTCTACGAAGCAAAGTGAAGTAGCAGAGTCTGGTATTACCAGGCTAATTATACCACCCCTTTAAAAATATTAAAGTGCAAATACCTCAAACAATGCAAGTTGCACCAAAGTGTGACACTGAAGACTGGAGTAATGATGCTGAAAATTCAGCTTTGTTCTCACAGGAATAAATACATTTGAATATATTAAAATAGAAAAGAGGTTATTTTAAATTGTAATAATATTTCACAATCTTACGGTTTTTATTGTATTTTTGATCAAATCTTACTCCAAACGGTAATGTACATGTTTTGTTTCTTGACAATATTTTAGCAATAATGATATCTGTATAGAATCAGAACAAGCTGGAATTCTGAAATGAGTGACTCTTTTAAGTCAGTTTAAAATGATCTAAATCATCAAAGTAGTCGATTGACAGGTTTTGAAAGCATTAGCTTTAGCTTGCTGATAGATAAAATGAACTCTCTCACTTTCATAACCACACACTTTCTCACATCAGTAACATGGACATCTTATGCAAACTCTCTTTTTATGTGGTTTGCATGAAGTATTATCACGAAGAAAATGACAGCTCTGAAGAATGGCTGAGATTAAAGAGATGTGCATACAACAACTGCTGCCGAATGCTTGACTCTTTTCAGCTTCATGGGAGGTTGTCATGGTCCTGGCAGCACCATGCTGTTGGGATGCTTCTCTCCAGCAGGCCTTGGAATAAATATTGACAAATTTGTAGAAATCTGTTTGCACTTTAATAGGATTAATAAACTTGAAATTAATTAATTGCATTCACCATCTTCATGGATTTCACTCTGATACATAGGAAACACAAAAAGAGGTTGCAACAGATCAAGGCAACCCAAAATACTTGACATTAAACTTACTTGTAAGCAGATTTTAGACTACTGTAAATGTCATCTGAAGATGGTTCAACATTTTCATGGTATCTGTTTAGAGGAATCTCCAGGAACTGATGTTTATGGCCCCCTGTTGGATTGTGAGGAAATGGAAAATGCCTTATGATTGATGTCAGCTT
Source organism: Rutilus rutilus (assembly GCF_951802725.1). Classification (NCBI taxonomy): domain Eukaryota; kingdom Metazoa; phylum Chordata; class Actinopteri; order Cypriniformes; family Leuciscidae; genus Rutilus; species Rutilus rutilus. Next base: position 25,647,790 of record NC_140230.1, on the reverse strand, counting down.
CATATGCAGTCAGGTCAGGTCAACACTTAGCTGTGAATGGACCATACAATACTGAATGCTGATCTCAGAATTGTACTGCACACACTTTCTCAGACTTATTTCTATCAATGAACATTACATTAAAAGATTAAAACTGAAATAAAAAAGGGAAATCATTTAATTTAATATGTCGGACAAAATGACCTTATACAAATAACTATTCCGAACCTCCTGATTACTGGTGCAGACGGTTAAATATCCAGAGAAGCTCATTATAAATTCTTTCCTTTATATACTGATCCCTCTCAGTAACAATAAAAAGACAGGAAATGACTCCCAATTATCTAAATTAAAATGGCAACACCTAACCCTCATTTAAACTCACAGAATGAGAGAAAAGACAGAAGCTGCACTGTGGGCTAACTGCTGTTTTTCAGTGGAAACTTTTGATAAATCTTTTATCCTTGAACTAGGAAAAACTTTTAGTATGATTCCATGTCATGCAAGATTGGTTTATATGAGGCCAGACCTGGTGTAAACAATACATATTTTCTTTTATATTGGTAGCTCAGCCAAAACTCATAAGAAAACTCTCCTGCTCTTTATTAGACTACGGCACGCACTCTCAACTTTGTCCTAACAACAGACAAGCAATCCAAGGATTGGTCAAGGAGTAAACAAGCTAAAACAATGGAGGAAATCTAGATGACTTAGAGATCATCATGATATGGGTTGGTGAAAAAAAAAAAATCATAGCTTGCTGGCACAAAAATTACAGGCTCAGCCTCAAGCTGGGGTGGGCCAGGAACACACAGTACACTCATGGCAATTCGTAACTATACCAACCAAATTGGTTGTCAATTTGTACAATCTCATTCATACAGTTTAATATGATCTGCTTACGCCCTAATTAGGGTTAGGTTTAGGTGTTGATTAGGGCTGGACCTTTCTTTTTTTTCCTGAAAATCTTATTTTTGTACAAATTACCTCCTGGTTTCACAGACAAGGCTTAAGCTAGTCTTAGACTAAAATGCATCTTTGAGCTGGTTTAACTGAAAGTATAACTTGCACTGACATATCTTAAAATATGTCAGTGCCATTGTTTTGTCTCAAGATGCATACCAGTAATGTTTTTTTTCTCTAGGGCACGTTGTATGTAAAAGCTACTTAAATGCCCTAATTGAACTCAGACCTAATCCTAGTTTAGTCTAAGCCCTGTCCGTGGAACCGGGCCTAAATTGTACAAATTCATTCGAAATCCAAAAGTTAAATTTTCTCATGAGATCGGGATGTTCATTTGTATGAAAAGCTGGTGATGCACTATATTTATACTGTACAATCGATCATTAATTATGACTGGATTAACCATAGGCCTACGAGTACAGTGGTGGCCACTTACAGAAGACAGTCTTGAATCTGCATCTAGCCACAGTTGGCACTATATAGATTAGCAAAACGATCCTGATCTGTTGTTAATTAATTAAATTGTTAAATCAATCAATCAATAAATAAAAATCCTAAAATGGTCAACTCTCTTTTTGGAAAGTTGGATTCATTCTATTCAATCGGTTCATCCTAAATGGCCCTCTCTAGCTTTGGAAAGGCCGATTCATTCCAGTGAATCGGTTCGTTCGGACGGTTCACGTAAATTAACAGATTAAGGTTCATGACTTTTTGCGACTTCATGTAAATGTAATTGTTTTATTGTATTTAATATAATTTCGTTAAATTTTGCTACTGATTTTCCAAACAGTAGGCCATTTAAACATATTATACTTATGATGTGGTTCTTAAAGCATGTGTTTGGGTGTGGTATTTCTGAAAGAATATTGTAAAGAATCTTCTTTGAAACTTTGTTTATGTTAGCGTGACTTCGCAGTGGTAAGCATATGCAGGCTAATAGCTCACTGGCAGGTATAAAGTTCCTTTATTTGCTAAATGATTTGACAGAGTTTATAATGTCAGCCTTGTAACATTCTGAGTGGCTGTTTAATATGTTGCTCTGGATGCTGTCCATGTGTCCTGGCATAGAACCATCATCAGGTGCCACGCAGCTACTCATACTAGCAGCTAGAATGTGACTGTGTTGGAAACATCAGCGCTATTTGTTTACATTATAAACAGAGTGCCATGGGGATGATCAAAATTCAATTGTTATGTTTCTAATGTGCAAAATAGAATAACTTTGGCTAGATTTTAAATAAATATGTTATTTAATGCTTTAAAGGGATAGTTCATCCAAAAATGAAAACTCTGTCATTACTCACCCTCATGTCGTTCCAAACCTGTATACTTTCGTTCATAAGACTTTCTGTCCTTCCATTGACAGCTATGCAACTACCACTTTGACTCTTCAAAAAGTTAATAAAGAGAACAAAGTTTAAAAATGTATCAGCAAACATAAACAGCAGCTCAACTGAATCTGCTTGACGCACAAGAACAATCCTCTTGCGGAAGCTCAAACGTGCTGTGTAACACAGGAGAATGAACCTCATTGGTTTTCGCACGTCAAGCAAACATGCTTGAGCTTCCATTTACCATAACTGATGTGTGAGTTGATGAATGTTTATATGCGAATAAAAACCTAAATTAAACCTGTTCATCATATAAAGCTGAAAAATAATAAAGGGTTTGGAACAACATAAGGGTGAGTAATTAATGACATATTTTTCATTTTTGGGTGAACTATCCCTTTAACATTCAGATGCAATATGTATCTGTGAAGGAGGATAAATCATAAGCTACCAAGTAAAAGAATACGGCCTCTTGTGCCAAAGTCCAGTATCCATCTAACATACAGTTTAGAACATTATTAAAATTATTTATCTGTGCACATCTTTTTTTTTTGTCCTCGTAATCTTTAATCAAATTAACTTCATCTTCCACGTATTTGCAGCGACATCTCTTCTCTGATGACATGACAACCTTTCACTCACAGCAACAGCAAACCAAAACGAGACAACTATCCAATTAATTCCCAATGGACAAAATCAAGTCCCACCCTACAATTTTTTTTTATTTGAGAAGCTGTTTTCACTCGGATATATAGGGGAGTATAGGGATATATAGGGAAGATATAGTCACAATAGGGAAGAAAAGTCTTTCACAACGTTTCGTACCAACTTTAAGAAACAAGTCTTTTCTTAACTTTTTCTAATGAGTTAATTGTCCTACATTTGTACTTGTTTTTCTTGCCTGTTACCTGCTTTGAAGATAGAGGTCACCAATTACTGGACTGCAATCTAGATCCACCCTCTGGATTAGTTACATCCTGACCATCATTTTCATAAATGAACACCATGTTCACATGGGTGGTGCGAGGCTGCATCTACAGCAGCATAGAAGGCACATTTTTGCTGCCGCTTGAGGTAGAAAATGTGTTTATACAGCAAAACACTGGAAAATATGTAGCTCAGTGTCTGTGGTTTATAGATTCTCATGAAAACATTATCATCAATGGCAAGGTTTAAGTTTTTTTTTTTTTTTACAGATAAAAAACATGATTATTCATATTACCCAAGAATGAACTAGTTTTAAATAAAAGTTTGGGAGCATTCCTTGTTGCAATTTGATCCATCTTTTAAATATGAATAATGTCATAATTAACAAACAGTCATAGAATAAAAGTGGTCTTTGAAGGTCTCTACAGATGTTTTTATTTTACAGATAGATAGATGGATGGATGGATGGATGGATGGATGGAGGGATGTTTGTCAATAAGGTGAAGATCTAAATAAACAACATTCCAACCCAATTCCATCACAGGTTTTTTGTCTCTCAATGTGTGTTTTTGAGGGGTGGGGCCAGATGAACCTTCAGCACGCCGAAACTGCTCTAGATGGAGTTGGATGCAAACTTCGTGAGGTAGAGGCTCTCCGCAATGACTTGGATGCTGTCCGGAGTTTAAAAGTGGATTTATGTGGGACTTGTTTCAGAATTACGGCAGAGAACCGCAAAATAAACCAGGCCTCTATGGGCTCCATTAAAAGCGCAGTTCAGTGGAATTAGGAGATTTATCTTTGGGATTTTCTATTTAAAGTTATTTTTGTTTCTTTTCCATTCTCCCATGCCCAGTATTGCTCAGATTACGCACGGGGACACTGATGTAAACTGTCATGACATTTTAATCGATGTCAAAGCAAGTCAAGAAGCGCATGTCCCATAATAATCATAGTTGACAATCTGTTGCTCAGCCGCTGGTGTCTGCTAGCAGCGCGAGGAGAAGCCCATATTACAGACACATAAGAGCCTCGCGCTCAGTGGATCAATATGACGCTCGCGATACATAGTAGGTAGGTTATACGATCGGCTTACTTCATTATTTCTAGTGTATCAAAACATTCGTTTACGTTTGAGAGATCGCCACGGAATAAAATCCAGTTTCATTAGGCTATACCACGCAGAGCTTGACATTTTTATTAACTAACCTAATATTTTAATTTTTTAGATTATCTGTCGAAATGTTTAGCCTACTTTGATTATATGATGACGGTGTCTATGTATTGACACTTAAGTTTTTAATCATTATCATTTTATTTGATCAGTTAATTGTTACCATTTTGTGTGACGAATTTTATAAACTTTTTTTTCTTATACTATTATTAACAATAATAATAACAAATTATAAATATTGAAATGTCTTCGTATTGTTATTAAATAACATACAATCAAATATTGAAAAAGTTAAAATGTTATAATTAATAAAAGGATTATTTTTATTATTATATTATTATTACAGGTTTCTAGACCGAAAAAAATAATAATAAAAAAAATGCCCACAATAAGAATTTTGTGCTCAATGCTCTGGTCTTTGATTTATTATTGAGGGCCAAATAAGGTTAAGAATGGAGACACAGTTCATCAGGGATATCCAAGTTTTGACCTGCCAGTTACTAAAATCCAGATCTTATGGTTTTTAAACATCCCTTGTTCTGTCTCTTGCCCAGTGTTAGGTAATCTGGCACCAGCATTCTGCAGTAAAACCATTAAGTGTTGTTGAGAGGACCAGTCCAGAGGGAGAGATGAAGGTATAGAGATAAAGACAGGTGCAGTCTGACAGCTGCACGCTCGGTGCCAGTAAACAGATTTAACAGCGTCATTTACTGCCTTAGACAGATATTTCAATGAAACTGCTTGTGGTCCTGACTCATGGGTGCTGGCGTAGATCCACTTCGGATGAAGAGAGAGTGTGATGTTGAGGGCAAAGAGAGGGTCACCCATTAGTGTGCTGAATCACATGGATTGTTGTGCTGACTGAATACATCAGATTTATTGTATACTTTACTCATAGTTACTGCATGATCATTGGTTAGTTTTGTGGTTTCATGTTTGGCTGCCGTATTTACTGAAACAATGTTCCAAAAAGTACTTTATGTGCCAAATACACACTCCGATCAACCATTTTAAACACAGCACTAATTCTTTGTCAGGTCATCACCGTTTCTGGTTTTGAGTCTAGTCCATAGGCTTTTATTGGTAGCCATTTGGGATGGATGTTGAACGTTTAACTTTCTTTCCTCATTTCTGTGGGGTTTCTTGAGCGGAGGATTTCCAAGGGGTCTGGGCCATGGTTCCAGAACAGGCCAGACAGACATCCACTCTGTTTTTGCTCTGCTTTATTACAGACTCTGTTTATGGCCTGTTTACTGCTCTGACCTTTTTCATGGTTCTGCCTGAACTTGCTGCCTACAACTGTCTGAACACATGTTCTGTGGAATAGACTGGGCTGTTGGCCTTCATTATATAAGACAGAAAAAGGCAGTTTAAAAAACAAACAAACAAAAAAACAGTTGTTGATATACTGAAATGGACTAGAGCTGAGACCACCGGTGGTCCCTGAGGGATTCTATGGCCCGCTAGTTGATTGGCTGATAGAAAAATATTTTATGTATTAAATTATAATACATTATTAATATTATTATCATTATATAAATTATAGAAATATATTATATTTATTATATGATGCTGTATAATAATTTATATACATATGTACCAGTCAACCGTTTGGAAACATTAATATGTTTTTGAAAGAAGTCTCTTATGCTCATCAAGCCTGCATTTATTTGATCAAAAATGCAGAAAATAACAGTAATATTGTGAAATATTATTACAATTTAAAATAATGTTTTGTTTTATTTTAATATATCCTACTTTAAAATGTAATTTATTTCAGTGGTGCAAAGCTGAATTTTCAGCATCATTACTCCAGTCTTCAGTGTCACATGATCCTTCAGTCTTCTAATATGCTGTAATGTTAAAATAGTAATGTTCTGTTACACTAACTTTGAATTAAGCGACTAATTTATACTCAATGAATTAGTTGATTCATTATTTTTAAATGATTCATTTTATAAGTGTACATAAATGTTCAGTCCATCAGATAATTTAGGTACATTAGATGAGTCTAGATTAGTAAATTCATTTGCAAGATTGCAGACAAAATTGCAGTCTGGATCAGTGACCGACCTCGAAAGAAATTCAAAATTGTTTTGCCACCTGAAAAAGTTTGGGATTCAATATATTCTATATACTGTAGAGTTAACTGCTGCACTTTGCAGTTGATACATACATCAGGAGAAATTACACAGACAATTGAATCTTCTTACTATAAATGAGTCAGAGTTTTGGTTTGTTATTTAGCTGAATGAGCACAACAGAAGACCAGGATCTGTTGTTTGTGAATGAGAGAGCAAAGACATGAAAAGATGTCACAGTGTCCTAAGAAAAGCTCAGAGGCATAATTGGTCAGATGGTGGGGATGCCCCTCATGCTGCACTCAGAAGCTTATTTGGGAAATGACAGTAGATTTGCTTGGATTCGACTTAAAAGAGGAAGGATTTACACACAGTTTTTGATTAGATTTCTCTTTTTGATTTAGAATCTAAACCAAATCCATAAATTTTCCCTTTTTTTGATTTCACCTGAATTCTGAAAATGTAAACTCGAACATCATCTATCTTTTATTTTCTGGAGAAATGCCCTTTTTTGCTTCCAGGGCGATGGCATATGTGCGTCAGACTTGACATATCTCTCCAAATGAATACTGCTGACGAGCGCTACGAACAGCAGGCAACAGGAGGTTTTGGCTCTGGGTTATAAATACGGAGAAAGTGTCAAAGACATTGGAATATTATTCATTGCCTAAGATAAATAAACTTTGGGAAAAGAAGATGTCCTCAAAATTTTGGTGGAGAGAGAGGAGGTTGTAAGAAGATTTCTTCTTATTCCTTCAGACTAGAGATCATCGTTTAATGCTTGATGTGCAAGATAAATATTGTTTCCTTTTTTCCCCCTTATTTAAATCATGTCCACTAAACACATTTGTATATGTGGTTTATACATTTTTGCTGTCGCTTAGTTTTACCACATCGCTGTAACCAAAGGATCCTGTTAACAACCCTTCAACAAAGAGAAAGAAATGTTTCTTGTTATTTATGATGTATATCGTGCTATAACTTCTTATTAATAATGTTTTATATTTGCATGACATATTTGCACAAAGTGGCTTTTCCACCCGCTGCATTTTCACCGTTGCTTTTGGAAGTGAAATTCAAAGCAAACAGAGGAAAAATCATGTTTGTCTTGCATGTTAGTTCATAAATTTCAATTTATAGACTCAGCAGCTTTTCATATTTCAGGAGCTCAAATGAAATATAGATATCTGTCGAGTTTTTGTTGGCATTTAAAAGCACTTTTTGGTATGCTAAGAATTAACAAATAACATGATACAAGATCCAGAGGACCTGTGGCCAAATATGGCCCTGCTTTCCTGAAACTTCTAGGCATGATGTCTCTCTTGCGTAAATCCAGAACGCTCATCCATTTCTGCTGGAATGTGATTAAGAATCATTCTATAAACATAACTATCTGTCATAATGAGAGGCGTAATGTGACCGCTTTCTTAGCTTGAGATAAAAAAAATTCTGCCTATTGTTTTCTGACAGATGGGGTAAACATGTTTCCCCCTCCCCCCCCCCTCCATTCCTCACTTTTGGAAGTGCATCGACTATAAGTTATTGTGGTATTTGTTTCACGGTGACCTATTTCTGATCAAATCAGTTTTAGCTCCAGTGGCTGGACTCTACAGCTCTTTTCAGTCTTAATGGGAAATTACAGTTAAAATGAAGCATTTTGTTTGCTTTCCCGGCTCATGAATCTATCTGGCAAAGGAAAAAATAAGCATGGCTGGAATGTGTGGTTAAAACGGACAAAATACCAGTTTCAGCTTATGTTTCACAAACTATTGTGTCCGCATTTGTAGTTCCAGACCAGACATCCATGAATCAATTTAACAAATTTAGAGCGCAGAAATGCTGAACTTCGTTGAGAAAGAGCAGTGATAGAGATGAAAGAGTGCAGTTATGTAAGCCCTCCGTAAGGCTATTTTCTTTCCGTCGCTTTTTCCTCGATTCCAAAAAATATTTCATGACAGTTTACAGAAAATGCAAAAGTAGTTTTTTGAAGTTTTAAAAAACTTGCATCTCTTCCCCATGGCAAAATATTTGGACTTTCTTTTGACACGCTGACTTAAAGTACGGTTTTATATACATGTCTCATTGTGCTTTTTCTCCCCCCATTCACCCACTCCTCTCCACATCCAACTCCCTCCTTCCCTCGCTCGCCCCCTTTTCTCTGTCTCTCCGCAGCAGATCTTGGCACTGACGGATGCGTTGTCACGCGTAGGAGTCCAGAACCTTTCTCCATCTCTGTTTTTTTTTTTCGGCACTCACCCTCCTCCTCCCAGCATCCCTAATAAGACACATGCTCCTGGGCTGTGTTGCTCACTCACGTTAGGATCTCCTGGCAAGCTCCCGCCACAAGCTTCTCTCTTTTCTCGGTTTCGCCCCAGGCTTCATGGGTTGAAGGGCACTTTGCGTTGTCCACAAGATCTAATCTCACCCCGGCTCTCCGCACCCAGACTTCATCATTCTCATCTTCATCGTGTTGAGTGCTATGGTTTGTTCTCCAAATATGTTCGGACTTGCAGAGGCCTCCAGCCAAGGGCTCCGCGACCGGCTGTAGTCGACTCTGTTCCACCTGCCACAGCGTGAAAGGGGCGCCCTCAGCTGTGATCTGTCTGCCTGAAGGCGGGACCCAGCGTGACTGGGCAGCAGGGACTATGCATTTGGGACTGGTGGTGCTGGCAGTGGTCTTCCTCAGTTCCATGGGTCACGGCGATAACCTCAAGGCCTCCAAAGCAAGAAGACAGAGACGGAGTGAGTGTTGATGTCTGTCTTTTTCTCTCATCATTAGGTAGCTCGGGTTAACTGTCTCTTATGACATAGTGCAGCGTTTCACATTTAATTTCTTTGTCAGTCCCTAATATTTCTGGCTCATAAGAGTGTTTCTGACTTCCTTGGAATGGTTTTATCATTTTTTCGAGCCAGTTTTGGTGGGTATTACTTGTTTAGGACCTGCTCTGCTGCTTTTAAGAGCAACTTTTATTTTAAAGGCGAATTGCAAATGAGCATGTTATGTTCCAAAGCGTGGTCAAATTTGACCGATTAGAGATTTTTGCCTGGATTCAAGAGCAGAGCAACTCTAACCTTTTTATGACTTTTTTCATGATTTATTTATTTTATGGAAAAGTTAGTTTTGAAACCCACACATTGCAGCAGAACTTACTTCTAATATTGCAATATATTTTGTTTCATATTTTAATGAACACTTTATGTTTACGGAAAGTGACATTTAAGTGGCGTATCTTTTTTTTTTTGTGTAGTATTATGCTGTCAAATACTCAATTAGTAAATGATTTGGGGCTTTAGAATAATGAAAAATCAACTTGCACATTGCAGCGGAGCTCACTTTCAAATATTACATACGTTCTCTCACGTGTGTGCATGTCTTCTAGTAAGAGCACTGATGTAGGATTAGTGTTTCATATTTTAATGAACATTTATGTTTATAAGAAGTAGTGGCCTATCTTTTTGTGTACTATATTGCTAACAAATAAGTACTTTTGAGCTTTGGTATAATGAAAAAAAAAAAATCAGTTTCTTATCATAATGTGACTTTTAAATGAAGGGGTGAGATTATTCAGTGGGAAATGTATATTGACGACTGCTTGCAGTGTTGAGGAGTGTACAGCCTCCTCTAGAGGGAGTTGTAGGTAATGCAGAGACATTCACAGTGACTGTACACAAAGCTGAACATCTGAACACAAACAACGAACAAATGCACATCGACGGATCTTCTTCCGTCTGTTCTTCAAAATGTAATCAAATATATATTTCTGCAAGCATGTTTAAACTGGTTAACTGTGTCTAAGGCAGGTAATGGCATTCGTTTTCAAGACGATTTCGCACGTCACTGCGCGCGCAATTCACACACAAATTACCGCTGGATGGCGGGTGTTCATTTCATAAACTATGAACAGTGGCAGCTTAATGTAAGGTAGGGCAGCCTATATGTCCAAAAAAACGGGTAATGTCATACTTTGTGGTAGTGCTATCTTGGCGTAATAATCTGTTTGGTCGTAAAATGTAGGCCATTACCTACCTTACTGAAATGAAATCGAATGAAGGCTATCTCCTGAATCATTCATTCACAGGCAGCACACGATTACGAAGATGCTAAACTAATAAAGATCATCATCGCTGGCAAACAATATGATGCATTTGCAGATTTGCTTTCACTTGACTGTAAGTCCACGGCCACTTCAACGCTCTTGATGTTAAACCTTCCTGTTACGACACCGAGTGTGAAACCGCTTCAGACAATCAGTGTGTGAAGGAAACTGAACAAATCATTCAAACTGATTTGCGAACCAATTTAGACATATCTGCCAACTTGTTTGATGAAGTCTTTGAACAGAATCGACTCAAAAGAGTGTTTCATTTGTGAATTGAGCATCGCTTATATAAAAAATAAAAATAAAATAAAGTAACGAGAGGAACGTAGTCCAACGTAACTAAGTAAAAGGAAAACATTTTCCCCGTTAGAAATGTAGGCTACTCGAGTTAAAGTAAAAGTAGGCCTACCCACATTTAAATCTAGGCTACTCTTAAAATTACAAAAAAAAAAAAAAAAAAAAAAAAAAACCCAAGTAGGCCTAGGCCTAAATGTAACGAAGTATGTACTTCGTTACTACCCACCTCTGCGTTGCACTAAGACTAGAAGTGCTAATCAAAACACAGCACCGATGAGAATGTAGAGCTATCTGTGGAGAAATAAACAGTGTAACTTGGTCGAATAAATCAGCGGATGCTTCACTATCTGTTAAGACTTCTTGACCTCACTGTAAACTAATCTGACCAGTGCTTCTTGATAGTGGAGTTTTTTAGCGTTCTATCAACAAAATGAAAGCAAACACCTCTGACAGCTGTTATTATAAGTGATTGATCAGCAGTCACACTTTTGTGCCTGTTGGTACTTTCCTGCTTTTCTCTCTCTCGCTCTAAATATATCCAAACCATACTAGCAAAACAACTAATATTTCATTTCGTCTAAGAGTTTATTTTTGCTCGTTATAAACTATTTTAATTTATGATATCGCTCTGTACATTAATCCAGCTGCCTACTCTGTAATTTTTCTCAGTATTTTTGCCCTGGTTTCCAGTGAAAAATGTCTAAACAGTCATTAATAATCGTTCATTTTAAAACACTTTTAAAATTGTGTAAGCAATAAGATTTGTTTTCAGGGAATATATCTTGACGTACGTTTTTTTTCTTACCCTATATTAGCAAAAAAAAATGTTCTTGCTTAAAGCATTAACCTCACTAAATTTAGCTAGACTAATGCTTTAAACAAGAGAAAATATATTTTCCAGTGGAATAAGCAAAATAAATTGAAATCAGGAAATATTCTCTTAAAGAAAGGAAGTCTGACGCAATTAATTTTATTGAAAATATTTCAATATTTTTAAACAGCTTGCCAGCTAAATTTGAAATCAATTTATGTGTATGATATCCTGTGTATTGAATTGTAGTTCCTCAATACACTGATGATGATTTCTGCTTTCCAAGAAATATTCTACTTGTCTGTTTCTGTTTGGCCCCTCTCTGAATTTTAGGTCATTGTGAACCAATGTTCTGCCACATCTTGTAGGGTTAAAGCCTTTTTCACATGAACATGTTCAAAGTGGAAAACTTTAATACAGTGCAGCTCATCACCAACAGCTTATATAAACAGTCCACCTAATGATATTTCAGGGATAATGAAAGGGGAAAAATGTTATTCAGCTGGATAAAATCACTCATTTTATGGTTTCAAGGGGGATACATGTGAATGTGGCACAGTCTGACAATTTTGTGATTAAAGAAATGAAGACGGCTATGTATTCTGGGTAAAGATTGTGCAAAATAATTAGTAATAATATTTTGATTACTTTCATACAATTTCTTACTGTTTGATATATTTCCATGTATGTTTGAAGACATATTTTAAATGGTTAAAATGAAGGAATCATTCTAGCCCAGAATCAAAAAAAAGAAAAGAAAATGTCACTGTGTCTGGAAACGGAGGTGCATTCGTTTTAAGATACAAACCAGAGATGCCAATGCCAATGCATATGCCAATGCTTGATGCCAATGCATAAACAATAAATAAAGCAATATCTTTGACTTGAACTGGCCACATTCAGTTGTCCGAGACTCAACTGAAAGGTGCAGGACTCTTAATTTTTATTCACTGACTGTGTTGTTGTTTATTGTCAAGTTCAGCTAAAGTAGTTGTGAATGACCATTGATAAGAATGCAGGCAGATGTTTGCAATTCTATTCATAGTCAGTGTGTGACTTCACATGGATTAGTCCATTATGTATGAAAAAATGCTTGTTTAGTGATGTTCCGCAATTTTAAGGAAATTTTAGATTCTCTGCTAGTAAATTGCCTTTAGAGTTCGGAAATGAGATATTTCAGGGTATTTTAGGTTGAATGATGATCTCATTGTGAGTTTGGTCATATAAAGGTCTTATTTATTCCTTGCACTTTTTGTAATCTTTCGCTTGAATCCAAAGGAGACCTTAGTCATCATATTAGAACACGGTCTAGAAGTGCAAAGGCTGTCTTTTTTTAGTGTGTGCAAGGTTTGTGTGTAGTACATGCAACCTAACCAACCTTCCTGCATATCTGTCCGGGCTAATAGACCCGTGCAAAACAATTTTTCACGTTCATCGTTTATAATGCTAGTTTCATATTTGTTGTTCCTGCTGAGAGGCCTTTTCATTTATTTCAGCTGTGGAGAGGAATGCAGCGATCGGATAAAGGACACCCATATGCCTGAAAATGATTCACTTCTAAGCAACTTTTTATGGACTTTTTTGGATGGTTGGTGGTCCTTGTTAAGCTGAACCCACCAGGGAGTCCTTGCTACTGAATATTAATAGTAAATAATTTTAATATGAATGTTTTTTTTTTTTTTTTGGTTGATGGATGAGATTACATGATCTAAGTATTTTTGTCATGTTTTCCAGCAAAAACTTATGTAAACATTCTTAAAATAAGATCAATTTAAGGGATTTATTCATCCATTAGGTTGCATCACTTACTGTACGTGCAGCATATTTACAGCTAGACGGTTATTTTAACAGCATAGAGATTGATTGCCTTTTGAGTATGTATATTTAAAGCTGATGCTACACACATAGACTCATAAATTAAAGCAGATGACCGCGGTTTTGACTACCGGGAACAGGATGTGCACTCTGACATGCTTTCAGTGTAATCGTTTATTTCTTCTTGGCCTCAAACACAGAAATTTTTGGACGTTAAAAGCAAGGCATGAAAGTCACAAGGGATGAGTGAGCTTTCTTAGATATCTGTAGCTGATTTTATTTCATCATGTGTCAGCACTTTGGGGCACCTGAACAGAACGAGAAAAGATTGAAGTTTCAGGCCCCTTTGTCCCTAGTTGACCCATCACAAATCTGTGCGTGATGTCCCCAAATTTTGACCATATCATTAAAAAATACTGCAACATCATCCAATGAAAGATTTCCACATGAATGTTTCAAATGAACAGCGTGAAACGAACAAGGGTACTTGGCATAAATGAGCTGTAAACACAGAACACTGTGTGTAATAAGATAAACCAGTGCCATGTTTACAGCCCTGCAGTCTGAAGTGCTGTTTAGAAATCCTCATGCTGATGTGTTGTAATGAATCGCCTGTTCTCACAGTGCTCTCTCAAATGAATTATATTACACCTACCGAGTTTGTATTATCATACACGGTTTTGCTCAAATGACTAGCATAGCTTGTCACATGTTGTATTTTGGATCTATCCGTCTGTCTGTCTGTCTGATATCTATCTGTCCGTCTGTCCATCTGTCAATCCTTCTATATTTAATATAATAAGTTTATTTATCTTGATATTTAGGGGTGATGGTAAACTCGTAGTAAAGGACCTTGGTTGTTCATTCAAAGGCTGCAGGTTCAAATCCAGGTAGGGGTGGCTGCAGAGTATATCTGACATTGTAATTCAGCTGTCTACTCCTGTGCAAGGCACTTAACTACTTGGGAACTATAGTCATCGTAAGCACTTTGAATTACAAAGGGTGTTCTACACTGTAAGAAAACACTGCCAAATATCACGCTCACTCCTATTTTTCTGTCTTTCTTTCATCAGTAAGCACTGAAGTACCACCATCATGCTCAAATGGCTGCGAACACTGCTCAGAGTACAACGGCTGTCTTAAATGTCGACCCCGACTCTTCATCCTACTGGAGCGGAATGACATCCGTCAGATTGGCATTTGCCTCGCTGCCTGTCCTGTTGGATATTATGGTATTCGAAATCGGGATATGAACAAATGCACACGTGAGTCTTCAAGCTCTGCTGGAATATTTTTATAATATCAAAACTGTAAATAAGTATACGGGGAGAATGAGGTAAGCTGTGATATCGGCATATCAGAATGATTTCTGAAGGATCATGTGACATTAAGGATTGGATGGCTGAAGACTGGTCACAGGAATAAATTACATTTAATATATATATATATATATATATATATATAGTAGTCAACATTTGAAGTGGATCAAAACCTTAGTTTCATCAAACTTGTCTTAGGACAACTTTGATGAACTTTTTTGACTTTTTCAAATGTTGACTACTGTATATATGTATATATAATAACAAACATTCATTTCACAATATTCTACTAAATCTTTGCAGTCTTGGTGAACATCTGTAATATATATACACTTTAGATGTATTTTCATAAAGTAGCGTAAATTAAATGAATTGCTATTGTCCATCTGTCAGTCATAGGCAGATAAAGCTTATATAATATCAAATGACAAGAATTGCAATTTGCTAGGTTGAGGAGTAACACAGCTTGCCCACTGACACATCTTACCCCCTCTCCCCTCTTGAAAAATGAAGATGAATTGTGTGATCAACACAGCGTCATAAAATGACCTTTCTTTCCTGTTTGCACAAGCTTTAACGTCAGTTATACAGTGTTTAACATTATTAGGAAGAAGATGGCACAAATGATGCAGTTACAAAACAATCACATTG
Source organism: Rutilus rutilus (assembly GCF_951802725.1). Taxonomy (NCBI): domain Eukaryota; kingdom Metazoa; phylum Chordata; class Actinopteri; order Cypriniformes; family Leuciscidae; genus Rutilus; species Rutilus rutilus. The sequence continues at coordinate 25,632,345 of NC_140230.1, read as the reverse complement.
TTCACCATATTCATTAGTACTGTAACCCACCAATGACATTAAACTTGCGCATCTGACCCGTGAATGCCAAATGTTGAGGCAGCGATCTGTTTTCTCTTACTCTGCGGGTAAAAAAAAAGGGTTGGGGGATGAAATACAAAGCAAAACATTGATAATACGCTGCTGTTTGTCTGTTTCTCCTAGGAAGTCTGTGTTATTATTGTAGGCTGTAAATGCAGAGGTCATGATAGTTCAACTCTGGCCATATTTTTTTCATTCTTTCTACGCAAACCCTACGCAAAAAGCATAACGAGGACTTACCTTTAAACAGCCTCTTTGTTTTAACAGTGCGCTCTCTAGGTTTCAGCCAGAGACTCGGCGGCCTGTTCCCGTCATGTGCGTGAGCATTTTTACTGTGATAAAGGCAAAGCAGGGGAGATAAACAAGGAAATACCTCTCGTAAATTGATTGGTGGTACCTCTTTACTCCTGTTGTGGGAGGAAATTAATAGCTTTATTTGAGCCCTTTCTAACTTCAACCTACCAAAGATTTTCCAGTTGTAAATTGAACGTCTCGCTCCCTTTTCAAGCGTGTTTTGATAGCCAATTAGTGTGAACCACAGCTTGGAGTCATTATATTTTGTTATAGGAAGAAAATACTTTTGTTACCAAGATACACTCTTGCATCACTCCGCCTAATACCTCTCAGATGGTTCTGATTTAAACTTTCATTCTAGATAACCTTAAATTTAAATGTTAGCATCAAGGGAAGTGAGAAATTAGCAGAGCACTGTTTTTATTTCACAACCCTCTGGAGCCTTTAATTCATCATTTCTTGACTGTATACTTTACACTTGCTTTGAAATACCACATGCAGCTGTCCGCTAGTTAGCCTAAGTATTTTTATGACCAACACATTGAGACCGAAATGTGTTGTGTCCACAGGTGTCGACTCCAAATCGCTCAGAACGTCACCAGACCTCTTGTTGTCAACATTTCCCCTCGACGTATTTGTGTATTTCTCACTTGGAGTGTTTTTGTCGTGTTTTGAAAGACGGCTGTGCATGCGAACCCCTCCTTCATGCAGGCCTCTGAGTGGCTTCCCCGCTGCAATTATTCAATCAGCTGTGTGCATTTGATTTGTCTCCAAATCCCCATGATGTCTTGTTAACAACATTTGTCTTGCATTAAGGGTGCATTTGTAAATGCTTGAGTGGAAAAGAATTTGCTCCAAACATTACTAATTTAGTTGTCAGGCATTTTAAGTAGTAATTGAGAGCAGAGGTAATAACAAAAAACACGGCTCAAGTATGTTGTTGGGCCCTCTTCTGCTTTTGGCCGGGACTCAGAGATATCCGAGATATCCGTGTGCTGCTGCTCTGAGAAAGTCCCAGGTATTCGAACGGAAATTTAAGAACCTTAATTTTGCACATTTTCGCATATGTCACGGTAGTTTAACGATTAAATCTGTTTTGCAAAATTATTAGCAGTCCTTCTTGATTCAAAATTCAGAAAGTCTGTGTCAGTCAGAAGACTGTTGGGGGAAAAAAGGGATTTATAATCCGATTTAAAGCATAAAATTATCGGGTTTAGGATTTTACTTTTTGTATTGCTTTAAAACATAGGGAACTTACCTAAAATGAGGAGCGTTTACCAGTTGGACTTCTGCTACCATTGAAGGACTTTGAAATCATTCTCAACATGAGTTTTAGAGCAGTTTTTACAGCATCAAAGGAAAAGATTGAGAATGATATTTAAGAACTGGATCCCCTATTTATCATAATGAGATAATGAGGATAATAGTAATGGGATTATGAGTGGGGAAATAGATTCTGTTTCATGGTTTTCATTCTGCCAAAATCCACAATTTCCCTCCAATTTGAGGCAGTTTGTATGTTTGATCAAAGACGGCAGGCTTGTAATGAGACAGAGGTGTGATGAAGTCTTAACATTCTTGAATGGACTACTTTTTGGATAAGAAACTGTAAGAGCCACAACAACCAGATGGTGGACCACTTGTTCATAGTTTACAATTGATCTTGATAATATGATTATTAATCTTCTTATGTCTTTCTTCATTTTAGAATGTAAAATAGAAAACTGTGAGGCATGTTTTAGCCGCAACTTTTGCACAAAATGTAAGGAGGGCCTGTACTCACACAGAGGGAGGTGTTTCTCTAGCTGTCCTGAAGGATTCGCCGTCAATGGCACCATGGAGTGTGTAGGTGAGTGAGCAGCATTGTTTCTTATATTTTGCTTACGTGCCTTTTTCATACGATTCTTTCTATGAGAGTGCATGATATGTAACTTAGATTTGATACATTTGACCAGAAAAAGTATGTCTTCAAGTGCTAATGAACAGCATTTTAACACCTGCTATGCTTGATGAACTTTGTCAAACATGAAAAACTAATTGTGAGTGTTAAATGAAAATACAACTTCTTTCAAACGTAAAAACTTTGAAAACTAAACCTAGATCACTGTGTCATTTACAATTACAGTTCACATGGCCAAGTTTTGTGGTTAATGCAGTTTTTAAGAAACATTTAGTATTTAAAATGTTATTGTGTAAAGATGATGACACACAATGATATTTAATTAATATAATATTTCATAAAAAAATCCATATGTTTAAGCTTTTTATTTAATATGCAGCCTGTGTATTTAAGCTATTTTTTGTTTTGCGCATGTCATCAGTTTTTATGGGCACATGGTACTGTACTTCTGTCGTTGCAAATCATTTATGCTGCTGGAATGATGGAACTGGAAAGTTCTTGGATACCTTATGTTTTTTGTATTTCTTCAAATTCTCTTTTTCTGTGGTTTCTCAATCGCTGTTGAGAGGAACGTTGGCTAAAGGCCTGTTGGATGATAAGGGTTTATTGATTTCTTTTGAAAATGTTTCTGTCAGAAGCAAGCAAACACAGCACTGATAGCATTACTCTCAATGGTGGTGCTGGCTCCTCCAGGCTGCTTGGCCTTTAAATGCAGAGACTCGACTTCCAGTGTGACATTGCGCCAAAGCTTAAGATGCCTCACCTGCGTCAATGAGTCAGTCCACCACTTTGTAATGTTTATTGTAATGTGTATTGCTTTTGGCATGGATGAATTTCCTTTGACCTTCCTGCCCCCATACACATTAGACCAAAAAATTGGATGCTCAGAAAAGACCTTGTGTTTGAAAACAGCTCAATCCAATTGAAAGTCTGGAGCTTGACAGCTTGTCATTACGTTGAATAAAAATGGAGCCTACCTCATACAATCATAACACATGCTCTGCTTTTTAGAAAAAAGTAATTGGAAATAGTGAGTGATGCTGGGTTTTAGCAGTCTGAGTCCACTGTGGATTCTTTTGGTTTTCCTAATGCAGTTTCTTCAACTTTTGTCTGGAGTAACCCCACCCAGAGGAACAAAATGTTCAAACCCCAAACAATTGAGTCTTTTCCCTAATGTCTGAAAATATTAAATGTGTAATTGGTACATGCTAGATTCATTCTAAAAAACGTTTTTTTTTTGTTCTCTGTTGCAGTCCAGTGTGATCTAAGCGAGTGGAGTCCATGGGGCCCTTGCATGAAGAAGAACAAAACATGTGGCTTTAAAAAGGGTAACCAGACCCGTACCAGGGAGCCCGTACAGATTCCAAGTCCTGCCACTTCCACAGGGGCCGCGCCGCCCTCGGGCTGCGTCCCAGAGACACAGACCCAGAGTTGTACCGTGCAGAAAAAGATCCCTTGCAAAGGTAAATCAGAGAAAGATTAACAGAAAAATGTTGGAAAGAGGGTGGATAGGAAATACTTGCGCCAAAAGGAATGCGTGAAATCTGCTATCCAACTTCAATACGCATGTTTGCAAATTACAGATTTGTTGATTTATCGATCATTTATCTTTTTTGGCCACTCGGAAAAACATGTAAACAGTCTCCTGAAACTAATTTGATTTCATTTATTTACGGGTTTTGACATAATACGGTGTAAATAAATCCTTGAGTGTTCCCAGTAAATAAACAGAAGCCCAGCTGGTTTGTAATCTTTTCGTTGCTGGCTGCAGATCTGAAGGCGGCCTTTTGTTAGTTGCTTTAACTTACTGGAAAGTGAGGTTAAAATGCTTCTCTGGCTCTCGAGCGGAAAAAGGAACGTTAGTGGACCTGTAGTGGACCTGTTGGATGTAAACTTAAAAAAAGAAAAGTTGTTTCTTCCTGCAGTTGCACTCGCCTGGATGGCTTGTGTAGATTTCAGCCTATAGGAGTTTACATTGAGGAAAAAGGTAGTTTATAGTGTAAGTGTACAAAAAAGCTTTCGACTATATCAGTTGTTACACTACCGTAAATTTCTCTTGAGCGACAAATCAGCATATTACAATTAATTCTCTAATATCATGCGACACTGAAGACTGGAGTAATGGCTGCTGAAATTTCAGCTTTGTCATCATAGGAATAAATGATAGAATACTAAAAATAGAAAATAGTTATTTTAAATTGTAATAGTATTTCACAATATTACTGTTTTTACTGCATTTTCATCGAATACATTTAGCCTCAGTGAGCATGAGACTTCTTTCAAAAACGATTAAAAATTATTACCAACAATTGCTAAATTGCATTGAAAAAAACATTACCTTTCTGCATTTTTTAGCGTTATTATTTTCAGATGATTAAAAAAAAGTTTAACTTTTCATTATTCAAGTTAAGCTGAATTAACTTTGTTTTATTTTCAGTATACTTTCTGCAAAAGAATGTGTTTTTTTTTAAAGAAATCGATTACAATTTGTACAATCAGGTAATCTTCTGCTCACTTAATTCGAATCTAGCATGCATTCAAGAACATATGATCAAATTTTTTAATGAATGCTAAAATTTGCAATAGACTAGCTTACAGAAGATCTTGCAACAAACATGTCATCGACAATACAAAAAAATCAAGCCAGGCTAATAAAAAGTGTTGACGTGATTGCGACTGCTTTCACTCGTAGGCTGTTTTTGCTTTCTTTTTTGTCTACCAATAGATATCTCTCAAAAACTGAGGTCTCTTAAATTTAATCACATGTTGTTAACATTAAGGTGCAAGCATACCTAGATACCATATTCAAGCGATCAGTTTAGGAAAAAGCATGACTCATGACTCAGTCTAAATGCGAAGCTAATTGTAATGCCACCCATTGAGTGGTTCCTAAAATAAACACCAGAATATACCTTCTAGAGCTCTTAGTTTTCATCAAATTGTTGAGAAACGGTGTGTTCCTGGAAATTATTCATGCGAACAGCCTCAAAAGATCAAGTGCTCACTGTTCTTCTGTCGGGAGAAGTGGCCTCCATGCTTTGCCGGACTAGGTGTGACAGCGCCATTTGAGAAATGAGAGGCAAATTTACTCTGCATGACGCCCGTATTGTGGAAAGAATTTTCACCCGGGGTCCATAAGAATAATTAACAGTGAAATATTATAAACTGCCCCATAAAAGTGCTATATCCCCTGCCAAATTTCTAAACTTAGAGAGTCCACTTGTCGTAAAAGCTTTCGCATAGAGAGAGAGAGCTATGGTGAACTAATAGGTCTGGACACATGTAAAGTCATTTGTTTGTAGTTCAATCTCATAATATCATGCTTGTCCTAACTATGTTAAGATATGATCAGTAAGAGAAGTGTTCTGCCGGCTGGAGTCAAAACATGTTTTCGCCACAAAAGCAAAGCGGCAACACCCAGCCGAAAAGAATTAATGCAACTCAGGTGTCAAAGAAAGCACAGGTTATGGGGTTGCATGACCCAAACGCCCTCTTTTTTTCAAAGTGTGTAAATGTTCACCTCGTGCTAAATTAGCAAGGCTGTGAATACATCTGCAGGAATTGGCTGACAGGGCTGCTGTAAAAATCACAGGGGGCAGTGCTTGTATAACACCGGTGATTTACTGGTCTGCAGATCTCACGCTTTGTGTTGATTATGCCAAGCTCCCCCCTTTCTCTTCCCCTTCCTGTAGCTTAATAAATGTCTTTGCACGAAAACCGAATACACTAAATGCGTGATTGCCTTTGTCAGGCGATGGTGTTTAGGTTGGATTGAGCACCGCTGTAATTATTGCTGTCATAAATGAATGGATCCTCCCCAAGCGCTCTTACCGCTTTATCAAAGCTAACAAGTCTCCTCCATGTGGATCCAAAGGCTCCATTTCCTTCCATGTTTTTTTTTTTTCGTTTCACCTCGGTTTTTAAATCGTGATTAACTGACACTTGAGTTGAGCTTTTTTTCACATTTTGTGAACTTAATGCCTTTGAATTCCTCACATGAACAAGATTGCTCTTCTCAAAGCAGTGAATACTAAACGATTGAATTCAATTAGACTTCTTTTGTTTTGTTTTTGGAAATCTTCCGGAATCTTGTCACTGATAAAACTATAAAATTATTAATTGTTTTTATACAATACATACAACCAAGGCCTAAAATAACACTCACCAAGTGCCAAATGCAAGTAAAAATTGGCGTTGGCAAGTATATGAAACGGTGTCAATCGCCAGTTGGGCGTTAATATTTTAAGAATTCTAACAATGTTGCAATATTGTGAGAATGTGAACAAACGTGAACGACGCTCAGGACAGATGACAGGCCAGTTTGGCATCGTCACGAGAGTGCAAGAAGACTGGAAAGGGAACTCAATTGGTTTCTCGCATGCCCAGAAATCCACATCTCAGACAGCACGCGAATACCAAATGGAGCTCTCTTTCACGTCTTCTTGCTCTTGAACAGACATATTCAAACAAAAATATGTCAAAATGGTATCCTCATAAACATTGTCAGTTATGTCTTAAGTGAACGTAAACAGTTGAGAAAGAAAATATATTCAGTATATTGGATCCGGGCATTAGCTGTTAAAGTGACAGCAGCCTAATATTATTGCTGCTGTCTGTGTTTTTAATTTGATTCAAACAACAAAAGACAAAGAAAAATCACTCACTGCTCTTGACTAAAGAACTTTTGTAACTTTAATAAGGATTAATCTATGTTTCATGGCTGGTAAAAAACATTTATGGCCGGAATATTTTCTTAAGTCACCAGCCATTGGCAGGCATGGCAAAAAAAAAATGTAGGCCCTGTGTACAATATATTTATCTTCAATCCTCTAATCTGATTGGACGAGCACTGGGAGGTTTCACCACTTGTCTTTTCACCACTTATGAATCTTTCAGTAGGTTACATTGTTATGCCAGTAGGTGGCGCAAGTGACTTTATGAGTGATGAGTGAGTCATTGAATCATTCATTTAAATGAATTGTTCAAACTGCACTGATTAAAGGAATAGTTCACTTATTTCTTCTGCTGAACACAAAAGATGATATTTTGAAGAATGTTGGTAACCAAACAGTTGATGGACCTCATTGACTTCCATTGTATTTTCTTTTCCTACAATTGAAGTCAATAGGGCCCATCAATTCTCTGGTTACCGACATTCTTCTAAAAAATCTTATTTTGTGTTCAGCAGAAGAAAGAATTTAATTTTTCAAAAAAATTCATTTTTCAAAAAAATTCATTTTTCAAAAAAATTCATTTTTCAAAAAAAATCATTTTTAAGTGAACTATTCATTTAATTTAGGAACCAAACAAGTGACTGGCTGCGTCCGAAATCGCATAGGTACTTATTTCGTATAATTAATTACTTTGACTGCTAAAAAGTACATTGTATGTAGTATAATGTGTGTTGAATGTGGTACCGTGGTACTTTTCGCATATTGTTTTATGAATGCTGTGAATTCAGACAATTCTCTGTTTTTCACCTACTATATATTAGGGAAGTATGCAATTCCATATGCAGCCACTGTCTTTATGAGTGAGTGAGTGAGTGAGTGAGTGAGTGAGTGAGTCATTGAATCATTCATTCAACTGATTTGTTTAAAACACACTACTAATTTGTTCAGGAACAAAACAAGTGAGTGTCTTAATTGAGTCATTCAATCCAACGATTTGCTTAAAAACATTCATTCAGAAACGAAACACCACTACTGTGTGTTTCTCCGAGATGTGCACCGGCTCTCCTGTGGCTTCATTTGGAGCTATCTTCGCTAGTAAAGCAAAACAAGTGAAGTACATGGCCATATTGTGTCATGTACAAATAGAGCTGTTCTGAATAGTGCTTGTGATTACCTGCAGCCGAATAACAGTACAACAGCACTCTTTCTCTTATGATATTAAGAAAATATTTAGTTGTTGATTCTCCAATTATATAACATTATGGGCCCTATCTTGCACCCAGCGCAATTGACTTTGTAAACTGACGCATGTATCATTCCTATTTTGCACCCGACGCACAGCAGACTTTCCCTCTACAGACTCACGCTGGTAAATTAGGGAATGAACTTGCGCTCCCGGGGGCGGTTCAGCGAAAAGAGGAGGCGTGTTCCGGCGCAAACGTTCCCTGGTGCTTTTTTGCAGTTCCAGAAAACAATTCCACCACAGACCAGGAAAAACCTAGTCTAAAGTCAGTGGCGCGTTTTCACAACGTGTGCACAACGCGCATACACTTTGCTTCTCTCATCTACACACAGACGCAGCAGTTGCCATTTTTGCAAACCATACATAATTACAAGGAAAAATATTCCACATGAGGGAAATCATTGTGGTGTCCATGAAGATGTGAAAAAATAGGCATAAATCTAGCTTACACATTTACCAAAATTATTATACGCCTGTTTAACCGAAGCTAATTTGGGTGGGTTTCTCCCATCCCCATACAATGTCACTTCTCTGTATTTTACGGCCCTGACGAGAACATCGGTCTCCTCGGCTGTGAACCGCTCCTGGCGTGCGCCTGGCAAATCCGCCGTTATAATAGCAATCCGCCATGGAACAAACACGTCTGCTCTTAAAGGGAATGTGAGATGATGCTCTGATTGGTTTATTTCACGTTATGCCCAAACCACACCTATGAGTAATGTAGCTACTTCAGACCAACCCAGTTTAGATTTGCGTCGGGCGCAATAGTAATTTATCCCGCTGGTATAATTCGCGTTTAATACTTGCGTTTCAGATTGTTAAAATAGGGCCCTATATCTCTGATATATATAGCTGAAATAACTGCTTTTGGTCCTTTATAGACATTTGGCAGGTTTGTTAAATAAACTGAGGGAATTCTAATTATTGCTTGCTAAGTCCATTAAACTCTTAAATGTTTGCCAAAGAAAGTTGTTTTTTGTCTGTTTACGATGATGCCATTTCAAGTAAGAAATCTGTAAAAGTGAAACTGCTTTTTATATAACTTTTATTAACAACCAAAGGTTTAATTAAACAAATGTTTGTCTGCACCCTTTCCATTCTATTTTTAATCATGCATTTTATGTAGAAGCAAATGCAACAGTTTGTGGAAGAACATCAGGGCATTGAGATGAGCAGAGAGCCAATTTCAGGAGCCGCAGAGTGGCTGTGTGTGTGGCTCATGTTATCAAGTGCAGAGTGAATGCTCTCCAGCACCAAATGAGTGTTGACTTTGGTTTCCAGGGAACACTGAGACTCACAACACTAACTTCATAACAAATATCAGTCAGTCCGGAGGCCCTGACTCCCCTCTTATAGTAGTGCAAGTGAGGCTGATGGGAAACAAACCAGCCTGTTTTTCAGTAAGGTTTTAGGACAGTACTATACACATTTGGATATATGCTTCCATATGCACAGCTTTAGATTTTTTTTTTATGAATCATTTGTATTCATATTAGGCCTATATATATATATATATTACAAATGTATTATCCTAGTTGTATGTCTTGGATATTTTTTTTTCCTTGTTTTAAGTATAAATTGAAAATGATTTAGAAAGGTTTATTCTGAAAGCAAAAAAAAACCAAAAAAACTACACCTAGCCCAAGTAAGAAAAAGTAAGGCAAAAGTAACACAATGCATTACTTTCCATAAAAAAGTAACTAATTAACACAATTAGTTACTTTTTTAGGAAGTAACACAATATTGTATTGTGACATTATTTTTAAAAGTAACTTTCCCCAACACTGATTGCAACTTTCTTTTATTTAGGGGAAAATAAGAAGAACCCACAGACCCGTGGAGAGAAAAATGGCAAGAACCGTGGACGAGACTCCAAGGAAAGTGGCAAAAAGAAGAAAAAGCCCCCGAACCGGTCCACCACTGTCCCCACCATTACAACGAGCATGGTGACCTAACCTTATCATAGTGTCAGGTGAGCCTGAGAAAGGAGAAGGCCTGGCCCACCTTTGTTGGCTGAAGACAAACAGTATTTGATTGTGACATCAAAATTATGCAAAAAAAAAAGAAAAAAAAAAAAGGAATAACGCTGCTACACGTAAAACATGCTCATTGAGAACTGGAGGATTGCTGTACTAAATAATGAACTGTTTAAACTGAGTAAAGCTTGAGGGAACCAAGGAGCTGGGTTGATTAGTCTCATGCTATTTGGAAGCACCCAGAAAGACTGTGCGTGTGCAGGGTCGTCTTTTTGTAAGCCTTCCCACAGGAAACAACATTGTTTGTGGTTGGCAAAATGTTCCATATGTTTCTCTTTAGACCTATCAGAAAGGTTTCTGAACTATAGAAGACACTGCAAATGAGGCCCGCCGTCCAAAAAGAACATCTAAAATACATTAGAATCTCTTTTGATTCACCTAATCCAGCTGTAATCACATTCTTTTTATCCAGAGTTGGATCTCCATATGTTTGTGACAGGTAGCAAATAGTCTTGAGTCTGTCTGCGAGCCTGTCTCAGAGTGAAACGTTTTTTGTTTTTTTTAAGTGCTTTGTTTTTTTTATGTTTTCTTTTTCTTTCTGTTGTTTATAACAAAAGAAGGCACTGGAACTGATATTGTGGTTTACAGAGAGAATGTGGAGAAAGAAGAACTTTAATGATGATGAAACTATCCAAACATGAAGAAACGCACTTATAACTTACAACCGGTAGAGCGGTTTTACTTGTTTTAGTGGTCTATGTAAAATAAAAGTCTTTAGTTTAGGGGAAATAAATACAATATTTTCTGCACAGAAGAAGGCAGCGATAATATGTGACCCTGGATCACAAAACCAGTCACAAGTAGCACGGGTATATTTGTGGCTATGGCCAAAAATACATTGTATAGGAAATCAAAATTATCGATTTTTCTTTTATGCCAAAAATCATTAGGATATTAAGTAAAGATCATGTTCCATGAAGATTTCCTACCGTAAATATATAAAACATTTATTTTTGTGAGTGAATGCAGCACAATCGCGAACATAAATGGACAATATTCTCAATGTTTCGATTTTTTTGCACCCTCAGATTCCAGATTTTCAAATATTGTTTTATGCTCACAAACCATACATCAATGGAAAGCTTATTTATTCAGCTTTCAGGTGATGTATAAATCTCAATTTCATAAAATTGACCCATGTGACCCATGGTTTGTGGTCCAGGGTCACATATGAGGAATGTACAGTGTTTAAGTATGTGTATGAAAGATGAAAGATTGTGTGCGTGTGTCAGATTGTGTTTTTGAATCTGTGATATTGTGTGCACCTTTATGTTGTAAAGCGAGGAGAAGAGAGAGGTCAACAGTACATTTCTAGTGACCAAACCAGTTTGGAACTAAACCAGCACAATGTTTAAGCAGCATTGATTATATGCTTTATAGGTTTTTCATTGTTCAGTTATCATATTTGCAACAGGTTCAATATATCACATAATTCATAATGCTTTGCAACATTTAGTATCAGTATCAGAGGAAGGAATGCTGTACATCATACAGTTATTTAAATGTAGCATCCAGTCTCACTTAGTCTGTTTGCTTTCCACAGCATCTTGACCTGGGCTGCATTTTCCCCAAAACATTGTAAGCATAAGTAGATTGTTGAGACCTGTGGTGCTAATGGTTTCTACCATATACTATAGGCTTATTATGCTTTTGGGAAATGCAGTGGGTATTTACAATATACACCCCTAATGAGAATTATAACACTGAAAATGTCAGCTTCTGTTTATCTTGATGCAATATACATATTGTTATTATATATCTATTTCTGTAAAAATCTACAAGGCAAATAAACACTTAAATAAATGTTTGGATGCAGTTATTTGTATGAAGAAATTTATGAAATCTTTTTTTGTCTTATGTGTATTTATGTATATGTGTAGGGGGGTCGGGGCTAGTTGTCACATGGGGAAATTATAAGGGCGATTTCTCTTAATGCAATTGTCACACAAATGTTTTCTCTATCAGTGATTTTGGTAACACTTTATTTGACAGTGTCCTTGTTACATATATTACATACTTATCATAGTAATAACAGTAAATTATGCATAATTACATGCAACTAACCCTCAACCAAATCCTAATCCTACCCTATCCCTATAGTAAGTACATGTAGTTGATTAATATTACTCAGTACTTAAATATATAATTACACTGTAACAATGACACCTTAAAATAAAGTGTAACTGTGATTTTGTATGTGGGTTTCAATCACCTATTCAAAACTCTCTTAAATTACAGTTTGTGTGTGTGTGTGTGTGTGTGTGTGTGTGTGTGTGTGTGTGTGTGTGTGTGTGTGTGAATATCCTCCTCCACATTATAATATCAATATTATTTAACTGAAAGGTTTGTGTGGTAACACTATTTTACAGTGTCCTTGTTACACATTACATGTACTGCTATAATAAGAACTGTAAATTATGCATAATTACAAGCAACTAACCATAAACTAAATACTAATCTTAATCCTAACCCTAGTAAGTACATGTTGTTAATTATTATTACTCAGTACTTAAATTTATAATTACACTGTAACAAGGACACCTTAAAATAAAGTGTAACCGTTTCCAAGACAATATAATTTTTTAATTAATATCAAGTTGGGAGCAAGTTGTCATGTGTTTATGTTATGAACTTACACAAAGTATTACAAAATTAATCAGCCTAAACAAAGGTTTGAGATTTTTGTACATTACCTTTTTTGCTGTTTTATGAATTATTTTTCATTTCATAATTGTTTTAAGGGTTACATTTAGCTGAAAACCTCTATTCTATTGGCTGTGTGTCAACACATAATGTAAAAGGTGGGTTCAATGAACTGTATGTTTTTCTTTTTTCCTCGTAATATTGAAAACATATAGATATAGATTTTAGTGGCCATGCATTTAAGGTGTTAATACAAAGATGAACCTAGAAATATTCACTGAAGTAAAAAGTGTGACCAGGACCCATCTCACAGAAAGGCTATTTTTAGAGACTTTGAAATATTTTATTTTATTATCATTACTTTAAAAATATTATATGGACATGAATTGTCTTTACCTGCGGTAGCCTACAATGATTCAAACTGAATCAATTTAAGACCTTTTTGCAAACCCGTTTGGCCAACTGGATCAAAAGCTATTCAATAGCGAATCTGGCATCACTAATTCTGTTTCTAAATGGTCAACAAACATGAAGTGATTGTTGAAATACTGAAAGGGAAAATTATGCTGCCTTCACGTGCTATGGAAAAGATGATATTTTCCACTTGTGAACTGGTATTTACCAGTGTGTTGTGTTCAAGTGCTTTTGTTGTCGTAATGTAGTACCCGCAAGGTCTGTGTCAGTAGAGTATCTTTTTTATCTTTACAAAAAAAACTAAAAAAAAAAAAAAAACGTAAGTGTGGTGCTTTCTGATGATAAAAACATAATGAATAATTAAAAAAAAATAAAACATGACATAAAATGATTAAATATGAACCAAGGAAATTGCGGCGAAGTTGAAAATTGAGTGTTAACGCATTATATTACAATCGTTAATGACACAACATTGTATAGGCTACAAAAACTATCCGCTAACAGTATTCAAGACTCTTGCGTTGCTCTCCGCCATTTTGAAAAGGTCAAAGGTTATCTCATCTCGGCAACTCGTGCATCAAAATATTCTACGAGTTGCCCAGTTGAAAATACCACATGAGGGGGTGTTCATGTGCATTTTCCATGTCGGCTTTTGGTATTTACCATAATTACCATAGCACGTGAAGGCACCATAAGTCTTCGATCAGTATCCCCATTTGGGCAGGAAGGTGTTTGTGTTTGTACGTGCATGATTCGTGTTAGAACTGCATAGCAATTGTGGTTCAGAATGTGTGGCGGTAGTTGGTGCCCATGGGCAGTAAAACTTGAGACAGAAATAAAAACTAATGATGTGTCATCGCCAGGGGGAGGAGCTTAAACAGGATCGCACCCTCCAACTGCAACAGCCGTTTCTCATTACAGAGGGGAGGGCAGAAGAATGGTAAAGAGTGGACCGTAAATTACACTTTCATCCCCCTTCCTGACCATAAATTCTTGCGCCGGCTCCATGGGACGGAGCTCTCCCTCTCGTTCACCCTCTCTCATCCCTCTCACTCGTTTCATCTCTAGTACCCCTCCCGCGGCCTAACCTTCGGTTCCCCTCTCTGCCAATATCCATGTTTAACATTATGATTAAAGTCACCATTAAATCAAAATAGACAATTCTTGTTTTTTGGATTTTTTTGGAATATTGCAGCATTTACTATAAATGATTTATCTGTGCACATCGTTTTTAATTCATCATGTAGGCTACCCTCATAATCTTTAATCAAAATAACTTCCTCTCCCACTTGCAGCAACAAGTGTGTTCGACTTGATGTGGTGCTGTGCAGACCGACCGGTGTATGACATCAAAGAACCGTGAGAGCGATTCGAAAGCATACGGAACTGTCTGCTCTCTAATCGCTCTTTGATGTCATGCACAGATCTGCGCATCTCTGCTCTGATGACGTGTTTACTGACGTGAGGGAGGGGCAACCAGTAATTCACATGAGATCACAGCAAAAGCACATGACAACAATCTCATTTTCCAATCAATTTCTGATGAACAAAATCAAGTCCTGCTTTGCATTTTTTTTTTCTCTTCAAGAAGCTGTTACACTCTGATAATCACAGGGAAGAAAAGACTATCGCAATTCAGTGGTGGCTGGTGGGTTTTAAGATACTAAATTGTAGCAATAGGGATCCCTATTCTCCTGTAGACTGACAACAGAAGGTCTGGACCCCATAGCAGCTTTCATTGGCCAAGGACCGCCGAGGCCATCTGACACAAGTCTCCCGGACATCCTGTAGAATTCAACCAATCAGATGACGACTTTGAAAATCCTGAAGTTTCCAATTTTGTGCGCCATATGCATCAGATGTTCAGCCAATGACGTCTGAGGCTGAGATTAGGGGTGTTCACTCTCAGTTAAAATGTATGGAGTTGGGGGGGTGGTATAATTGAAACTGAGGGGGCACAAATCAAATCTTTTCACCCTTTCATAGCGCCAGGCCTGCGATAAATATTGGTTTCCCTCCTTCCTCAAATTATTTCTATCACAAAAGTTTTACGTCTTTTGGCAGAACACAAATAAATAAAATATAATTTTTATATATTTTTTTATTTTTCTTATTTTTCCTCAACTTTGAGGGGCTTCAAATATTGACAAACCTGTATATTCTTAGGAAAAAGGTTCAATTGGCTTCTTGTCTCAGTTTTAAAGAGTTCTTAAAATATCTTAAATGATTGCATAATACTTTCACGTTTAACAGGTTATTTACCTTTTTTCTATAGTGATAAAGTATGTTTACAAGCTGTTTAATTAATACAATTTAATTAGAATTAAAACTGAATGAAAACTAAAATAATTAATTAATTAAAACTAAATCCATAAAATGATCAGATGATTGGAACCCCTAAAAGGTTCCAATTATGAAGTGCCTGACAGAACCCTTTAAGGTTCTATATAGAGTGAAAGTAGAATGAAAAAATTAAATATTTGAAAAACATCACAAATATGCCCTCATCTGAATATTTCACCTCATGAGGGCAGAGCATTTTTGCTTAGTCACAGAACTCAAAATGTCCCCCGTCCTCCTTCTCAGGTCATGGACTCCACCAGGGCAAATGAGGCCACAAGTCTCCTGCATGTCATATACTCTTTGCATATAAGCCTTTCCCACTGTTATTACCAATTACCCAATTTCTGTCTTTCTTTCAAATCATAACCGAATCCAGCTCTCCTCACATGAACTCAGGGCTTCCCCAGAGAGAAAACTGCTCCACGGTTTTCATCTCTCCTGCACAACAGCCTCTCTCGTATGGATCGAGATCTGAGGCGAGGGAAAATGGGGGCCAAAAAGGGATGTTTCTAAAGGGGTGCCTCTGGAGCAGAGCGTGATGGAGTGTGTGGGTGGTGGGATTTATTCGCTGGCATCGTGTGTGTGGTGTCTACCAGTGAGGCATTATGCCAGTGCAGGAGGTATCTCTCACCCACTGGAACTCCAGAGGTTTTTAAGAGATGCAAACATGCAGGCTAAACATAACTGCACAGCATTATTTCAAAGGGAAGCATGAAAACAACTACGGAACCTTTTTTTACAATCACTGGCTGGCGATTCATGCGAGCTTGTGAGATGACGGGCATCCATGCTACCAGAAACAGCCCTCCTCAGCAGGTGCAGACAGGGTATAAAACTCCTGTGCGTGTCAGGATGAGACTGCTGGAGCCAAGAACTGTGCTTGACTTGCCTGGGAACTCCACAAACATCTGCTTTCACCCATCGGAGAGCAGCGTTTGATTCACAGTTTAGGCACTCTCTTATTTGCTCGTATTAGTTGAAGAATTGTTCTTGTCAGGTTTTCTAAATCAAGTTTTTTTTTTTGTCTGATACAGCCTAGGCTGCATGGTCAGCTTTTTTGGTAGTAAAATGATTATACTCTGCTTCTATTACATTGAAATGACACGGGCACAAATAATGGCCAAGGTACATTTGTTTTTTCACTAAAGTCGGCACAAAATTGAAACTTCAATATTCTTTTCTTGCCTATATTGTGACGTAGGCCTATATCTGAGAGAAATGGCTTCTCAATCAAGAAAAAAAAAAAAGTAAGGCGGGACTTGATTTTGTCCATTCGGAATTGATTGGATCATTGTGGTTTTGTTATGGAACAGAGACTCAAGACAAAATGATACTGGTAAGAAACAGGTTTATTGAAACAAGCAGCGGTGATATACTGACAGTCTGTGGTTCATTTGCAGATGATGGAGGTCGTGGATGCTGTGGTGAGAGATAGCTGGAGTACACACAGTGGAACGGAGAGAGGCAAGTAGCTAAGTGATGACAGGAACCAGGAAGACGATGGAGACTTTGGAGAAACAGGACGGTAGGCAATCACACTAAACATCAGTCGTAGGAAGGTAAGAGTAACAGGGAATTGAGTCCTCAAACGAGACCAGACAATGTGACTGTGTGAGGGGAGTGGTTTTGTGCTGACTGTGCTGATGATCAGATGACATGCGGGTGATTAGTACACAGGTGACAGCGATCTCTATGATTGTGTGGTGGTGGAGCCTGGCTTATCCCTGACAGTACCACACCCAAACATCACCATGATTTTGAGGCGGAGGACGAAAAGTGCCATCATTGCAGCCTGTGCATACGCTTCAGTTACTGTGTGCGAGGGAGATCTCAGGACTGGTTGGAGCATATTGTGTTTAAATATTGGCTTTAACGAGGAAAAGGTTTTCACATTCCTCTCCTACGACGACACTGCGTTTCGTCGGGCCATCTGTCCCTTTGCAGATGCCCGATTCACGTGTTAAATGGGGTTTCTCTCGTCATTAAACCGCGGAGACGTTGCCTAATGCCTCAGAAAATCCGATCTGCCTGTTTACATGACAGTCGCATTGGCACATATCTGATTTATTTCCACATATGAATGAGGCCTAAAACCAATCTCGAAATATCTGAATGCACGCGTTTTTTTCCTGTTTACACGGTCATAGAACACATACGATCTGTGTCACATATGAGCAAACAATTGGGTCACATTTCACTGAGAGTGTAAACGAGGCCTAACTGCACTTTTCAGCACTTTTCATGTTAACACAAACAATGATAAAAGTGAGGAGTTAAGAGTCTGACATTGCTATGTGTGTGTGTGTGTGTGTGTTTTAACCCCATTGTCATAATCATCATAATCCCACCGTCTTAGACTTTGAAAACCCCTGATGTAGACTGTTCCATCCTCCAGTATTAATGGAAGGGGGGGGGGGGGAGCTCTGTAGCAGGGGGGCCAGGGGAACAGAAACAGTGAGTGATAGGGCTTGAGGAGTGACATGAAAGGTAGAGGGAATCCTGTAGTGTGAAGGTAACTGCAGCTGGTAACGAATCTGGGACTCAGCTTCTTGTAGGGCAGGCGCAGCTTGATGTCCCGTGTGGAAAGCCAGACCTTCTGTCCTGGCTGGAAGGTAGGTGGTTCCGCTCTCCGAGTGTCTGCCTGGGTCTTTTGTCTGCACACTGCCCCTTGAAGGTGATGATGTGCGTCGTCCCAGACCCTCTCATTCTCTCGGAACCAATAGTCAACGGAGGGAACATGGAGGGTTCCCCGGACCACGGGAACAGTGGAAGCTGGAAGGCCAAGCACGCACTGGAAGGGAGTGAGTCCAGTGGCAGGCTGACGGAGGGAGTTCCGCACGGACTCGGCCCAGCCTAGGAATTGGTTCCAAGAGTTCTGGTGGCCATGACAGAAGGTTCTCAGAAAGCGGCCAATCTCCTGGATCTTCCCCTCCGTTTGCCCGTTCATCTGAGGATGGTATCCGGATGAGAGACTGACGGTGACACCTAGGAGTCTGAAGACAGCCCTCCAAATCTGGGAGATGAACTGTGGGCCTCGATCCGACACGATGTCCTCAGGAAACCCATAGTGTTGGAAAACGTGGTTGAAGAGTAGCTCCGCAGTGCTCATGGCAGTAGGTAGACCTTTCAAAAGAATCAAACAGCAGGATTTGGAGAATCAGTCAATAATGACTAGGATACATGTGTTACCTTCGGAGGGAGGTAAGTCGGTGGTGAAGTATACTCCTAGGTGTGACCAGGGGCGTTGGGGAACAGGCAACGGAAGGAGCTTGCCGGATGGAAGATGGCGTGGGCTCTTGGAGATGGCGCAGTCTGGGCATCCCTGGACAAACCTTCTCACATCCCTGGTGATCATCAGAAGTGATCTTGTAGCAGTGAGAGGGTGCGGTTGGCCCCTGGATGGCCAGTGCCCACGGAAGAATGTGCAGAGTGCGTGAGATTATTGCATTGTGACCGGGGAACATAGGTACGACCGGGTGGACACCCCGGCGGAGATGGCCCGGAGACACTGGAGGAGGAAAGCTGCTGATGGACCACTGGATGGGGCACAGGATGATCTTTTGAGGCAAGATGGGCTCCTGGTCTTCGGTTTTCTCTTCAGAGTTATGGAGATGGGATAGAGCATCAGCCTTGAGATTCTTTGTACCGGGACGATAGGAGATGGTGAAATGGAAGCGGGTGAAAAACAAAGCCCATCTTGCCTGTCTGGGGTTGAGGCGTTTAGCATCTCGGAGATATTGAAGATTTTTGTGATCGGTGAGAACTGTCAATCTCTCCTTAGCACCCTCCAGCCAGTGTCTCCACTCCTCCAAGGCGAGCTTGATGGCCAGTAGTTCTCGGTTACAATGTTGTAATTAATCTCCACCGGGGATAGTTTCTTAGAGAAGAAGGTGCATGGATGGAGACGTGCTGGATTCCCCTGCTGCTGCGATAGCACCGTTCCTACCCCTGTAGTGGAGGCATCGACCTCGACAACAAACGGCTTGTTGGGGTCTGGGTGGATTAGGAGCAGTACACTTGTGAACGAGTCTTTAAGGCTCTGGAAAGCCTGGTTGGCATCTGGTGTCCAGGACAGAGACTTGGGCTTTTTCTGAAGGAGGTTGGTCAACGGGGAGGTGGTGGAACTGTAGTAATGGCGATAGAAATTAGAAAATCAGAGGAAACGTTGGAGCTCTTTGATGGTGGCAGGTGTGGGCCAGTTCCGTACCGCATTCACCTTCCCTTCTTCCATCTGGATGCCGTGTTCACTGATGTTATCGCCGAGAAACTGGATGGTTGGTTGATGGAAGGAGCATTTCTCGGCCTTGAGGAAGAGGTGATGTTCTCTGAGGCGTTGGAGGACTTCCGCAACGTAATGGCGATGTTCGGCCAGGCTCCGGGAATAGATCAGGATGTCATCGATGCAGACGATCACGGTATGATGAAGGAATTCCCGGAGCACCTCGTGCATAAAGTCTTGGAATACGAAGGGGGCATTTACCAGACCATACGGCATGACCAGGTACTCATAGTGTCCAGTGGCGGTCACAAAGGCTGTCTTCCATTCGTCCCCCTCACGTATCTGGATGAGGTTATACGCGCTGTGGAGGTCCAACTTAGTGAACACGGCTGCTCCACAAAGTTGTTCCAGGGCTGCTGGGATGAGAGAAAGTGAGTACCGGAACTTTACGGTGATGTTGTTGAGTGCTCTATTGTCTATGCAGGGCTGCAAGCCCCCGCCCTTCTTTGCCATGAAGAAAAAACTCGAAGCAGCAGGGGAAGTGGAAGGGTTGGAGAGCCTCTTTAACGTACTCCTCCATGACCTTCTGTTCTGGGAGTGATAAGGGATAGATCTTACCGTGGGGCACTGGCTCATCCGGAAGGAGATCGATGGCGCAGTCCCATGGCCAGTGTGGTGGCAATGACGATGCCTGTTTGGGGCAAAAAAGTCACAGAAGGGGGCGTAGCAGGCTGGAATCTCGATGGACTGTTCTTCCACAGGGCTCTCGATGGAGGTTGAATGGACTGGTAGAGGAATTACAGGTTGAGGCAGATGTGGAAAATAGCTATCGTCCCACTTCAGGACTTTTCCGGTGGTCCAGGAGAGATCCGGATCGTGTTGCACTAGCCACGGGCGCCCTAGAATTATACCAGTGGTGGAATTCTCCAGAACCAGGAAGGAGCACATTGCTCTTGTTGAGATGTTGGCGGCAGAGGGAATCAGAGATGAAGTTCCCGGCTGACCCAGAGTCGAGGAGGTTGTGTACTGGAAAAGAGACATGTGAGGCAGTAAGGATGACTTCAGTAATAAGTGGTTTCATATTTACTGATGAGGAATGGATGACACTCACCATTGGGACAGGCAGAAATGATGTGGCCACCATCGCCACAGTACAGACATTCTCCTCATCCATCCTCCATGGGTCAGCCTCCTCTGCCGCTCAGTATAAGAAAGACGAGTGTTCTCCAGTTACATGGGGACTGGTTCTGGAGAGCTGGTAAACTCTGGCTGACAAGGCGGAGAAGGTGAAGGCTGGCCCTGTAGGTCTTCCAAGCAGGGCTGCATACGACGATTGGTTTGGATGGCGAGATGAATGAATCGTTCGAGACCCATGGCATATGCAGCGAGATGCAGTCTTTAGGATTTAATCCCTGCTAATAGGTGGTGAGGAGTGAGCGCTTGTTCCACCCACTAGCCACTGCGAGGGTCCGGAACTTGAGGGTATAATCAGAAAAGGAATCTTTATCTTGATTGAGATGATATAACTGCTCACCCACAGAGGAATCACCATCAGGAATCTCAAAGACCTTGCGGAAGTGAGAGATGAAATTGCTCAGTGTTTGCGTAATGGTCATATTCTGATTCCAGATGGTTTGGGCCCAGTGGAGTGCTCGCCCCGTCAGCAGGGAAATGATGAAGGCTACCTTCGCTCGTTCGGTGGGGAAACGAGGTGACTGCATCTCCAGGGCCAACGAACACTGTAGCAGAAATCCGTCGCAATCCTCTGCCAAGCCAGAGTAGGGCGCTGGATTGGCCACGGGACTGGAGGCCACTGGTGGTGAAGGAGAAGTGGTGACGGGTGATAAGGAAGTGGTAGAGGAAAGTGCACACTTGAGGGCATCCACAACCCCTTGGAAAGGATCCGGGGAACTCATTCTCACGCTGTGTTGGTCTGGTCTTCTGTTTTGGAACAGAGACTCAAGACAAAATGATACGAAACAGGTTTACTGAAACAAGTAGTGGTGAGCACCAGTGGGTGACGATAATGGAGAATGTCTTTGAATAATGATGGTGATACTGACAGTCTGTGGTTCTTTTGCAGATGATGAAGGAGGTAGTGGATGCTGTGGTGAGAGATCGCTGGAGTACACACAGTGGAACGAGGAAGACAATGGAGACTTTGGAGAAACAGGACGGTAGACGATCACACTAAACATAAATCGTAGGAAGGTAAGAGTAACAGGAAAGTGAGTCCTTATTCAAACAAGACCAGACATGTGACGAGGTGAGTGGTTTTGTGTTGACTGTGCTGATGATCAGATGACGTGCATGTGCGATCTCTTTGATTGTGTGGTGGTGGAGCCTGGCTGATCCCTGACAGGTTTGCTATTGCTGTGATTTCATGTGAGTGACAGGTTTTCCCGCCCTTGCGCCAGTGAACACGTCATCAAAGAGAAGAGATGTCCCTAGAAATGAGGGGAATTTATTTTGATGAAAGATTATGAGGGCACAAGAATAAAAAAAAACAATAATGTACACGGATAAATCATTTAAAATAAATAGCCTACTGCAATATTCCTTAAAAAATATTTCATGTTAACTTTAATAGATTATCATTTACATTACATCATTCAGGTCATCAAAGAATCTGTTCTTTTGCATCCTAACTTTTTCATTGCTTAGTAAAAAATTAACAAATTATTATTATTTTTTTATTCTAACTATGTCTAGTTTACCTTGCGATTTCATTTAAAAAGGCCCAAGAGACGCACCGTATCTTTTGTAGTTTATGAATATAAAAGTGTCTTGAGTTTTGACAATAACAGGTAAGTGCTGCCACTTAGTGGTTGTTGTGCTCCAGCACTCCTCATCTGAGGGTCTTTGTGTACAAGACGTTCTCATTTATGGTTTGTTATATAATTACTTGGGTAATTTTGTTAGCTATATAATTTTCTAAGGTTATGAGATTGAATCTACATTCTAAACAATACATAATAAAAATAATGCCTTACAAATAGCAACAAGATTAACATTTAGAATGTGTGTAGCCTATAATACAGTGGCTCCAGCATTTACTTAAAAGAAAGACAGCACAAGCACACTTTTCAAGCAAAACACAAAAAGAAGAAGACTGCTAGTTTTTTTTTTATATATATTCTAAATAAATAGACATAGGCTATTCAGAAATAATAGGCTACAGAACATATTTACAATTATTTGGGCAGTTTCAGTCAAACCTATTAGAACATGTCAATGTGATTATTTATGTGAACTTTACGGGAACCAAATTCAAATGTAGACTACACTAAAATTAAATTTAAACCGTCATGGAACCATCGTTTTTTTTTCCCCAAGGTATTTTCCAAATGTAGCCTATTTAGCCTATTTTACTGTAGGTTCTCACATAATTCGTTGGAACAATTTGGAGCAACAGTCATGCTAACAATAACAAATTCCGATAATTATTTTGAGGGTAGGCTATAATCATTTTATTTATTCATTTAGATTTAACCGTGGCCCGTGGGTAAGACACGCACCACAAATAGCCTAAATCTACTCTGAAGTTGAACACATAGAAACATTATTTGACCAACAGAGGGCGCTGCTCGCTTTTTCTTTTATTTATTAGCTTTTTTTATTTTTATTGATTTTCAAAATTGCGTTTTCTTTTATTTATCTTTGTCATCATTGTCATCTTCAAAGTAAGTAACTCCCTAATGCATTACGATACAAGAGACTATTCAACCTTTTTTTGGTTGCTGTTGGTGTTGTTTTCCATCCAAGTAATCAGAGAGAAAAGTGCATCAGTTCTCGCATTTTGTCTTTCTGTCCCGTTTTTTATGTATTTATTTTTACTTTTTTTTATAGTGTATTGCGCCATGAGTCGTATTTTGAAAAATGCTGTAGCCTAAAGCACGTGTCCAGAGACACATGGAAATGTTCGTTTAGGTCTAAACAAGACACACCATTAGAAGTTAATTAAAAACATTTAATTTCAAATTCAGTCAAACAAGTGCAATATATTCCTCTAGGGACTGGACACACTTTGGAAGGCTTTACTAGCTTTTTCGCAATTGTTGTGTTTCAATTATGTGGTATGCTTTAGTTAGGCCTATGTGAATGAAGCCAACCTTAAAATAGGAACCAGTAACAGCACACTCTTTGAAATTGAGTCAGAACCCTTTATTTTCAATTAATTGATGTATTTCTTTTAATATCAATAACACGCCTTGTAGGCCTAGTTCTGTGAATAAAACTAACCTTATTGTTCTTCTACGAACCAGTAACAACACACACCCTTTAATGTTGAGATAGAATGCGTATGTTTGAAATACTTTATTAACAGGTTTGAATTTAATTCAATGGAGTTCTGAATTCCATATGAGAGTAAAATATGCATGGAAATTTTGTTTTAAGAACCAGTAACAAAACACTCGCATTAGATTTGAGATGTATTTTCGAAAAATTGATTTGAATAGCACATTTAAATATCAATAGCATTTCTTCTGCATCACTTATAGTCATTCCAACTGAAAGTAGTACTTTTAGTAGACTACCAAATATTAGGACACACCCTTTGGCTTTTGGATTAAATTGTATATATATTTTATATTACAGTTTTAACTCTAAATGTAAGTTAGTATTAATAACACTTATCACCATTAATAACATTACTATTGTCATTGCTGTTAATCTTTTTAATATATGTAATATTTACGTTTTTTTTAGCAGCTAAGAGTGTGTGTGTGTGTGTGTGTGTGTTTCAATCCTCTGTGTGCACTATTTGCTAATTGCTATATATATATATATATATATATATATATATATATATATATATATATATATATATATATATATATATATTTTTTAGTAAAGTGAAGTATTTGGATAGGATAATTGTTCGTTTATGCTCTTTGTTCTGTATTTTGTAGACGGCCCCTATCCTACATCATTGCATTATAAAGTCTAGCAGTTGCAATAGACATCGAGGCAGATGAAAACACAAAAACAGTGTGTTTTAATTGCATTTAAACAATAATCAAGCACAGCATGTTTCTTGTCATTATGCTAATCGTTACCGATCTATTGAAGATTTCCTATAGGCTCAATTTCTGACAAATGTCAAACGTCAAGCCAACTTTCTCTCGGTTGTGTTCTCTTAATTTATTCATAAATGTTGATTCATGAATCATGCCCTCATAATGGTTCCTTATTTAACCAGCTTAAACATTCTTCAGCCAATAACGCCTATTGGACAAACATCATGTAGCCTAATTAATATTAATAAGAAAATGACTTAGCCTATACAACACAGAGCACAAACAAGTTTATGTCCACGCTATATTGGTGACACTTTATTATAACTTTCTTTAAAGCTTAATAGATTAAAAAAAAAAAAAAAAAAAGAATACTTTAAAATATTTATGTACGTCATTTGAATCAAGTCCACATTTGAATTTTCAAAAACGACTGTTCTGTTAAAATGTGTAATTTTTGTTAATGAATAGTTATTATAAAGTGTTATCAATATGCCTGTCAGTTCACTGAGTTTTGATATCAGTGATGATGCATAATGTTCTTTTTTATGTATCAAGTATCTTATTTCTCTGGATTGTGTTGTAATTCTTAATTCAGTTTTAAGTCCTGTTTGTGCAAGTGTTGTATCATGACGTTGCAGACTCTCCTTTGACTGACTGTCCTTAACATCTTATAAGAGCCAGATGTATGTAGAGCAGTAGGACAGAGTACTGCATATTATACTATACCATATTTCTGCAATTATATAGGTTAAAATACTAAAAATGTTAATAGAATATTAAGAATAAACAATAAAAAAATATTAAAGAAATAAAGAAATAGGACATGATGAGATAACCATTAAAAAAAATAGTAGGTATGTTGTTTGTGATTCATTGTTTGCCCACTAGAGGACGGTGCATCATAAAATTAACTTGTTTTGTTCTGAATTTTACTCTCGACTGATACTATCAGCAACATTTCTGTACCTGCTTATGCTGTATTGATAGTCATCATAGCATACATTAGGGAGGGATGGAAATATTTAACATTTTTAAATTGCTGCTTTCGATCGGGTCCTGTCTAAAAACAGAAAGCTTGCCAAATAGACTCATGAGACTCGATTAAGTGAGTAATGTTAAGGAAATTTAGGACATAATTCACTTTGATCATCATGTGTGAAAACTGCCCTACTTGTGTTAGAGCTCAGATCTTTTAGACATCAGTGTAACCATTGTGAAATGCCCCAGGGCCACATGACAGGTTGTCATGAGTCAATTTTAGCGTCTGTGTTTGTACTTTTAATTGCTTAATTTAATGCAATAATTCCTGGAAAAAAAACGAAGAATTGTTTGAGGGACGATGTGCTGTGTTTTCAGTGAATTAGGCATGGCTTCACATGACCTGATCTACTGGTGCACATGCCAGAGTAATGTTAAAATAGAAGCAGCCATAAAATACAAACAGAATTTAACATTTAAAGAAATGTTTAGGAATTCTCATATCTTAGGACGGTTGCTAGGAAAAGGTTTATTTTTTGGTGCAATTAGCCAAGTAGAGCCAACATGATTTTCCTGGTTAGTCACATGGCATTATGACTCAGATCAGATGATTAGCTTCAACAATTCAGAACTGAGTAAAGATGGCAATCAAATTGCGCACTTCCAGCGCAAGCTGAGCAACTGTTATTGAGATAAATAGCAAGGCTAACAGATAGGTATTACAGACCCTTCATTGGTTTTAATCTCTGACTGAATTCCTTAGTCTAGAATGAATTTGAGAGCATCAATTGTAGGGTGTTTGTAATTGTCTCCTTCGCCTCAACTGCTTCACATTTGCTTTTGTTTATTAGGTTATAAGTTCTTAACATAGGTTTATTGGCATCACCCAGAATTGTAATATCTGTGCATCACTATTTAAATGTCATAAAAGAAAAATCTTGATGATAACAATAGCTGATAATGCAAATCAATGTTTTGTTTCAGTCACCGCAGTTTGACAAAATGCAGCTCCTATGCACGTCCAAGTACACGTTGTATTGCCAAATGGAGTTTTGGTGATATACCAACACAAATGTAACAGATGGCGTTCAGTTGTCTTACTGTAAGCCTGACACATTGTTATATTTAGGCAACGCAGCCCTTTTTCACCCGCAGAAATGGCTGCTTGAAGAATGGAGTGTCGGATAACCACTCAAACCATCGTAGTCCATCCACAGGAAAGAAATGTCTTGACCTCAGAGCGAGAGAGAAAGATAAAGACTGAGAGAAGGGAGGAAGAATATATTTTGGGGAAAGCCAAACCGCAGGCGCAGCTTCCAGACCTTTACCATTAAACATCGAGCCTGAGGGTGTCACTTAAAGACTTAGACTGATGACTTTGTGTTTTACCATTGAGCTACAAATTCTCTCATCTCTCCTTTCGGCCTGTTGTGTTGACAGGAATCGAGAGTGATGAGGTTTTTAAAAAAATGTCTACAGCAAAAATACATCTGGCTCAATTTGCTGAAACAGACCTCAATGATGTTGTCCCTGACAGAAATATCAAATACATTGACTGTACTTTTGAACTGGATTAATATAGATGGAGAGACATCCCGTGTTCCCATTTTTAATTCCCCTCAAGGAATAGATTTTGACCAAAATCAGCTGTCTTTATGCAACTGTAATATTTGTCTATTATTTTATGTTGTGAGATTCAGTTTAATTTGCATATTCAAGCATTTGTGTCTCCAAGTGTTGACTGCACAGACATGTCTGTGGCCAAAGCAGCGACCGAGCACCGTGTCATGTGGACGCTCGCTCTAAACCAAACGCTAACGGAGACCGGTCGAGAGCTTCTCTGGGATTGTGAGTAAACCCTTGGAATGCACTGCCTGGTTTTACACGGCTCCTTCGCTGCACATGCCTAGTGCCACGTTTCACAGCGGCAACAGTGAAAGGTCATCCCTTTTTTCCCTTTCACAATTCTTTTTCCTCCTCCTCCTCCTCTTCTCGCTCCATTTCTCTTGCTAGTTTAAACACACCAACCTCTAAATGATGATGTAGCCGGTTTTCTAGAGATCTCAAATATCCAGATATGATGTTTATTATGCTTGATTTCGAAGCAAGAAATAAAAGTTTAGCTTACCGTTCCACTCCATACTGAATTTTGTACGTCAATATTCTGCAGTTATTGTCATCTTGACCTAAAATGATATCAGAAAACTGCCCAATAATTGACTTTTAAAAAGATTTAAGAAATCTGAGACAATTTAACCCCAACCAAGCTGACTAATCATTGTGAATGCATGTCTAGACCTACGGGACTCTGTCACCCTGTAAACTGCAGCTGTTTTGTAAGTGATAAGATATCAGCGCTGACATAATTTATGACTGTGTAACAGTTACATTGTTAGGACACATGGAAGAACTTAAGCTGAAATGCGTAATCGATGTGATTCATAAGGACTCTCAACGGCTGCGAATCTCCTCAGCTCCCAAATTGCTTAGGACGTTGACCTTGTTTAGCCATCATATACGCTATTTTTAGGTTTCTGTTGTGTGCGCCAGTATGCAGCAAAAAGAACAAACAGACTACTTTTCCTGAAAATGGGTCCTTGATCTCTCATCTCAACCGTAATTTCATAAAGGCCATTTAGGTAAACAAGATTAAATCCATTTCTGGGAACTTCATTTTACCAACAGGCTGACTTAAAACTACTACTTTATTCAATTTGACCATATCTGAAGCACAAGCTTTCAAAACATTTCACAATAATGTTTAAATTGTGATCAGGTGTTTGTCAAATGGTGTGACCTATGTGCTAGTTCGTAACGTGGATGCTGTTTGCTAAATGGACTGATCTGTGCTTTATAGAGCCACTTCCTGTTGAGATGGAGTCCCGGTTTTAATGAGCATTTAAGTTCCATTAGCCTCCCACTAATTTTACTGCCAAATTTAGTGTGATGTCTTTACTGGTTAAATAATCACTGTCTGGCATGTGTTAGAAAATGTGCCGTGATAATAACAAGTTTTGGACACATAAACCAGTATTACATTTCTCAGCTTATATGTGAAAAATTTAATAAGACTTGTAAAGAGAAGAACCACAATCACAATTGGGGTTATAAAGACATAAAGATTAATGAAAGTGCACACAAAACATGCTATAAGCTATTGTTTCCCACAGTGCTTCATTACTCACCACTTAGTGTCATCATGGGAACTAGCAGTACAATAAATAATCTGGTATTTTCAGAGAGCATTTGGCTTCACCAGACAGGCTAAATGTTGTGGACATTTCAGCACTTAATATACAAAGCTTTTAGATGTCACTTGAGAATAAAGTGAGATGACATCACACACTTTCTCATGCCAGACTTCTCTGCTGATTCTCTGGGCATGATTTGGATAATTATAAGTAGAATCCAAGCAATGGAGTTTAATTCTTTGCACAAATTACATCAGAGATATTTTGGTTTAAAATGAATGTTTACAGCTTTTGCATCAGCAGTGATGTCTTGAAGAAAATGAACTTACAAGAACATCAGATGTTCTTATTTTCTGCTATTTATACTTTTACTGCCACTCTGGTTTTGTATTTTATTACAACAAAGTTCTGTTCGGTAAATATGTGTTTTAAATGACAAGTAATGCTTCATAGTTCATTTTGTATTGGTTGTGAACTCTGCTCTGAATGATTAACTGAGTCTGATACTGTACATACCACTAACTCTCAAGTGAGTTTGAGAATGTTTAGTGAATCGATTTTACTGAATTATTAAAAAGAACCAGTTCCTAAGCGTAATTTTCAACAAATTCTGCACTATAGAACTGCCCTAAACTCTACATATTTGTCCTTTGAGCTTGTCCACTTTCAACCACTTCCAGAGGCAGTCGAAAACACATTCTCCTGGACTGCTTTCGTAGCGTAAACACTCATGTGGTAGAATGTGTTCGAATACTCACAAAAGACCGCCTACTGTCCACCTACAAACTTAATGTGTAAACATTATGGGAAGTGTGCTAGCCAGACGGGATTTAAACTTTGTCGGCTGAAGACCCAAGTCTGGTTTGAAGATGAAAAACGTACCAAGCCCGATGTTCTCTCACAATTCCTGATTTTTAACACGCACACACCACATTAAGCGTGATCTTGCGGCTATCAGAGCAGAAACGAAAGCTGATGCTCTCATGTTTTTCCATTGTCTCCAGGTGCGTTCATATGTAAATTGTGTGAGCTTATTTAGTCCATTAGTTCGAAAGATTTGGAAAAAAGAAAACATACATTTACCCGCCCATAGTCTCTCCTCTTGAGGAATTCAGGACAGAAGCGGTTGAAAGGGCCTGGTTTCACAGACAAGGCTTAGATTAAGCCAGGATTAGCCTTAGTTCAATTAGGACATTTAAGTAGCTTTTATAAACGTGCCTTAGAAAAAAACGTTCTGCATGCATCTTGAGTCCACAATAAGTTTGTTTTGAAATGTTCTGCAAGAAATTTATTTCTCCATCGGTTGTGATCAAGACTATTCCCTCTTTGGAAACCTTACAGTTTCACTCTTATCAGTCTCTCCTTTATTGGTAATCCTTCTTTAATCTAGTATATTATCTAGAGAACAGCATCCCACACTCATCCCCTATCTATCCTCCCTTTTTTGTGAGACAACAATTCTGATGTTGTCACACCAATCCTCAAGGAATGTTGTCTAGATCCTGCAGATTTAAATAATTACACTTGATGTATCTTAAATCTACCTTTTAAAGAAAATGTTTTGAAGAGAATTGTATTCCTGTCAGCTCCATTTGCACCAAATTTCAAATAATCTGTATAAGCCTTTCCCGTCTGGATTTCATCCTTGACATTGCACTGACAGGTTGTTAATGACCTCCTCCTTTCTGTTGTCTCAATCTTCTCAATTTGAACCTTTAACCATGAAATTTAATACTTTCTGAAATAATATACTTCAGCAACTGGCATCGCTGACACAGGTCGCTTCTGGTTCACTTCTTACCTTTCACAAGAAGTGTACCCCAGGGATCAGTTCTTGGTCCTCTTCTTTTTGTAAACTGGTAAATATATACAGTGTTGTTTGCAATTACATGTATTTTGTCACATTACATGGCTACTTTTGGATGTTTGTTAATGGAAAATCAGTTAGTAGTATTACCGATAACTACCAGTAGGGGCTAACAGCGTCATGCTAACCAACAGATATTTAACCCCTTGGTTTTGCCCCACAATACTTTGCTGATCTGCTGCACTAATGTACCATGTGTATCAGCTACAATGTTCATATTTTAATATACACACAGCGCAGACATTAGACTGTCAGGTAAAGTTAATCCATTCACAACTGGATAATAGACAAGGTTTCACAATTGTGCAGTTGTTGGGCTTCATCATTCATCTGAGTGACTGTATCAGTTTTGATGGCTTCCTTACTTTATGATGAATTAAATACAGGAGCCACTTCAGTCGGTGTAGTTTTTGAATCACTTCAACTTCAGAGTGTCCGGTTTTCCCACAAGCCTTCCTTGGTAATGATTCACCCACCACTCATGTGATACTCCTAACCATCCTCTATTGCCTCACTGACCCTCTCTTTTTTCCCATAAACCTCTTGAGTGTGTGTATGTAACTGAACCCCAGTGGAAGTGTCATGGACCAGCTCCAAAAACGTCAATCTTCCCTCCCTCTCTCCTCTGTCGTCCTCTCATTTTTGTTTTTGGCTGTTCTCTCCCACGTGCTATCCCAACGTCCACCAGAAGGCCTCCCTCCCCCACCAGCATCACCCGTTCTGCTTTTCCATTTCCTTCTTTGGTGAAAATGCTGAAAAAGAGAAGGGGAGGAAGACCTTCACCAGTGTTGAGAGAGAACGGATTTGGCCACGTGTTTGTTTTAAGTTCTTATGCCTCATCAAGGTGAAGAAATAGCACACTCAGCACGTTTGCACATAAACACACCCATCTAGAGGCACAAGGTAACCCCGAATGAGATTGAAGACTGTATTGGATAGTGTCACCTTCCGAAAATAATTGGCCAAGAAATTTTTTCAGGCTTCTCAGAAAACACAAAAAACTGAACCAATAATCAAAAAATGACTTAGGCTATTATTTTAGGAAGGTGACAATAGTAGGCTTTTGGGTATGAAATTGAATGTCTTTGGCCTAAATTAAGTCAATTTGTACCAGAAATACTTGTTTTTGGTGTTTTTGCATAATCTAGTCTGGAAAAAAACGTTACAATTTGTTTAATTTATAAAAAATTTATTAACAATCAATAACAATTGTTTTTAATTTTTAAAAAAATGAAATGTTTTTTTTTTACCACACCCCAAACTTACAAAGCTTGTATCACTTGAATCATTTTCATTAAATGCACATTAGCCAACTCTTTCTCTCCTGCATTTAAGCTCAAAGTGAATATATACTTATACATTTAGAAATATCCAGAGAGTGAAACTAGTAAAATTGGCATTAAAAAATAATAATACTTACTGACTCAATTTGACAACATGCATACTATCATTTGTGACAAACTGACACAAATATTGTTTAATTGCATTCACTCTTAACACAGAGACATGTTTATAAAGATTTAAGAAAATTCTGACTGTAGAGGTCATAATGTAGACAAATTAATTATCAAACAATTAAAAAACAAAAAGTGAACAGGAAATAGTATGAAGTTTGTGTATATACAGTGTAACATGTACTGTATCTTAGTTTCTGTGCTTCTATAGATAATTCAAGCTATAGTAGTGCAAATGCAAGTCCGTCTTCCACCTGTATACAAAATGCATTTCGAACTTCATTTTTCCACTCATCTATAGACCGCAGAAACATTTCAGCTGTTATTTTTTCTGATATTTCTATGCATTTTGGAAGACTCGCCACTTTTTTGAATGCTTGTGCAATGCATCAAGAGGACAAATTCTGCTTAGAAACAAAAGGTTTTAGTGAAGTTTTAGAAAAAGTGCTCACTAACTACAGCATTCAACAGTCACATACATATTTATGTGTCATACATGGTGTGTAAAAGCTAGATGTTTAGCTTTGGGTGTTTGCTTCTCAAATTGTAATTTTTATTGTACCCAAAACACAAAATAAGTTGTGCATTCATTCCTGTTCTTTCACTTTACTTGGCGCAGAGTGTTTGGAACAATTCTAAATGGCCGTTCAGTCACTTTAACAGAACACCAAACCTTTAACCTTTGGGTGTTTATAAAGGAATCTGTTTGAGTTCTTTCACAGGCTGCAAACACAAGGCTACATCCACCCATTAATGACCATTACCAGCCTAATGACAGCTCTGGTTGGCCAGGAAAAAGAAAGATGGGAATAACTAGTAGGCACATCAGATCTGGATTGTGCAACGGACAGACTACAGTAGGGACTCAACGTTGCATGGCTTTCAAGTCTCAACAGCAATCTTTGGTGCATCTTTTAAAAGTCTTGTTCATCCGGTATTTTTTTCCGGTGGTAGTATTTTGGTGAAGCTGAGACCATTGTGTGAGGGGGTAGTTTGCTGTAA